>NC_092717.1:249208187-249365687 GCF_047496885.1 Scyliorhinus torazame
CTCACTTCAGCAAGCAGAGAGCCCCCATTCTGCTGGTACACACTCCATTCAGCAAGCAGAGAGCCCCATTCTGCTGGTACACACTCACTTCAGCAAGCAGAGAGCCCCCATTCTGCTGGTACACACTCCATTCAGCAAGCAGAGAGACCCATTCTGCTGGTACACACTCCATTCAGCAAGCAGAGAGCCCCATTCTGCTGGTACACACTCACTTCAGCAAGCAGAGAGCCCCATCCTGCTGGTACACACTCCATTCAGCCAGCAGAGAGCCCCACCCTGCTGGTACACACAACATTCAGCAAGCAGAGAGCCCCATTCTGCTGGTACACACAACATTCAGCAAGCAGAGAGCACCATCCTGCTGGTACACACTCCATTCAGCAAACAGAGAGCCCCATCCTGCTGGGACACATTCCATTCAGCAAGCAGAGAGCCCCATTCTGCTGGTACACACTCCATTCAGCAAGCAGAGAGCCCCATTCTGCTGGGACACACTCACTTCAGCAAGCAGAGAGCCCCATTCTGATGGTACACACTCCATTCAGCAAGCAGAGAGCCCCATTCTGCTGGTACACACTCACTTCGGCAAGCAGAGAGCCCCATTCTGCTGGTATACACTCCATTCAGCAAGCAGAGAGCCCCATCCTGCTGGTACACACTCAATTCAGCAGGTAGAGTGCCCCATTCTGCTGGTACACACTCCATTCAGCAAGCAGAGAGCCCCATTCTGCTGGTACACACTCCATTCAGCAGGCAGAGTGCCCCATTCTGCTGGTACACACTCCATTCAGCAAGCAGAGAGCCCCATCCTGCTGGTACACACTCCATTCAGCAAGCAGAGAGCCCCATTCTGCTGGTACACACTCCATTCAGCAAGCAGAGAGCCCCATTCTGCTGGTACACACTCACTTCAGCAAGCAGAGAGCCCCATTCTGCTGGTACACACTCCATTCAGCAAGCAGAGAGCCCCATCCTGCTGGTACACACTCCATTCAGCAAGCAGAGAGCCCCATTCTGCTGGTACACACTCCATTCAGCAAGCAGAGAGCCCCATTCTGCTGGTACACACAACATTCAGCAAGCAGAGAGCACCATCCTGCTGGTACACACTCCATTCAGCAAGCAGAGAGCCCCATCCTGCTGGTACACACTCCATTCAGCAAGCAGAGAGCCCCATTCTGCTGGTACACACTCCATTCAGCAAGCAGAGAGCCCCATTCTGCTGTACACACTCCATTCAGCAAGCAGAGAGCCCCATTCTGCTGGTTCACACTCCATTCAGCAAGCAGAGAGCACCATTCTGCTGGTACACCCTCCATTCAGCAAGCAGAGAGCCACATTCTGCTGTACACACTCCATTGAGCAAGCAGAGAGCCCCATTCTGCTGGTACACACTCCATTCAGCAAGCAGAGAGCACCATTCTGCTGGTACACACTCCATTCAGCAAGCAGAGAGCCCCATTCTGCTGGTACACACTCAATTCAGCAGGTAGAGAGCCTCATCCTGCTGGTACACACTCCATTCAGCAAGCAGAGAGCCCCATTCTGCTGGGACACACTCCATTCAGCAAGCAGAGAGCACCATCCTGCTGGTACACACTCCATTCAGCAAGCAGAGAGCCCCATTCTGCTGGGACACACTCACTTCGGCAAGCAGAGAGCCCCATCCTGCTGGTACACACTCCATTCAGCAAGCAGAGAGCCCCATTCTGCTGGGACACACTCCGTTCAGCAAGCAGAGAGCACCATCCTGCTGGTACACACTCCATTCAGCAAGCAGAGAGCCCCATTCTGCTGGGACACACTCACTTCAGCAAGCAGAGAGCCCCATTCTGCTGGTACACTGCTGGGACACACTCACTTCAGCAAGCAGAGAGCCCCATTCTGCTGGTACACACTCACTTCGGCAAGCAGAGAGCCCCATTCTGCTGGTATACACTCCATTCAGCAAGCAGAGAGCCCCATCCTGCTGGGACACACTCAATTCAGCAGGTAGAGAGCCCCATTCTGCTGGTACACACTCCATTCAGCAAGCAGAGAGCCCCATCCTGCTGGTACACACTCCATTCAGCAGGCAGAGTTCCCCATTCTGCTGGTACACACTCCATTCAGCAAGCAGAGAGCCCCATTCTGCTGGTACACACTCCATTCAGCAGGCAGAGTGCCCCATTCTGCTGGTACACACTCCATTCAGCAAGCAGAGAGCCCCATCCTGCTGGTACACACTCCATTCAGCAAGCAGAGAGCCCCATCCTACTGGTACACACTCCATTCAGCAAGCAGAGAGCCACATTCTGCTGGGACACACTCCATTCAGCAAGCAGAGAGCCCCATCCTGCTGGGACACACTCCATTCAGCAAGCAGAGAGCCCCACTCTGCTGGTACACACTCACTTCAGCAAGCAGAGAGCCCCATCCTGCTGGTACACACTCCATTCAGCAAGCAGAGAGCCCCATCCTGCTGGTACACACTCCATTCAGCAGGCAGAGAGCCCCATTCTGCTGGTACACACTCCATTCAGCAAGCAGAGAGCCCCATTCTGCTGGTACACACTCACTTCAGCAAGCAGAGAGCCCCATCCTGCTGGTACACACTCCATTCAGCAAGCAGAGAGCCCCATCCTGCTGGTACACACTCACTTCAGCAAGCAGAGAGCCCCATCCTGCTGGTACACACTCACTTCAGCAAGCAGAGGGCCCCATTCTGCTGGTACACACAACATTCAGCAAGCAGAGAGCCCCATTCTGCTGGGACACACTCCATTCTGCAAGCAGAGGGCGCCATTCTGTTGGTACACACTCCATTCAGCAAGCAGAGAGCCCCATCCTGCTGGTACACACAACATTCAGCAAGCAGAGAACAGCAGCTATGGGCAGTGAGGAAAGGAAAGGATTGTAGTGATCCCTGTACGTGTTAATACATGATTAGTTAATGTGCAATCAGTACAGATAGGTGATCACCAGATGGCATCTCTGTCATAGAATTTACAGTGCAGGAAGCCATTCGGCCCATCGAGTCTGCACCATCTCTTGGAAAGAGCACCCTACCCAAGGTCAACACCTCCACCCTATCCCCACAACCCAGTAACCCCACCCAACACTAAGGGCAATTTTGGACACTAAGGGCAATTTATCATGGCCAATCCACCTAACCTGCACATCTTTGGACTGTGGGAGGAAACCGGAGCACCCGGAGGAAACCCACGCAGACACGGGGAGAACGTGCAGACTCCGCACAGACAGTGACCCAAGCCGGAATCGAACCTGGGACCCTGGAGCTGTGAAGCAATTGTGCTATCCACAAGGCTACCGTGCTGCCCAGTCTAACAGGATTTACATGAGGAGTTTCCCGTAGGGTAGTGTGTGTGTCGTGCAGCTCGAGTAATGATGTGACAAATCAGAGTGCAGTGTATTATCATAATTGTTAGGTTAATCTAATCTTAGTTACAGTAAGAAGTCTTACAACACCAGGTTAAAGTCCAACAGGTTTGTTTCGATGTCACTAGCTTTCGGAGCGCTGCTCCTTCCTCAGGTGAATGAAGAGGTATGTTCCAGAAACACATATATAGACAGATTCAAAGATGCCAAACAATGCTAGGAATGCGACCATTAGCAGGTGATTAAATCTTTACAGATCCAGAGATGGGGTAACCCCAGGTTAAAGAGGTGTGAATTGCATCAAGCCAGGACAGTTGGTAGGATTTTGCAGGCCAGATGGTGGGGGATGAATGTAATGCGACATGAATCCCAGGTCCCGGTTGAGGCCGCACTCATGTGTGCGGAACTTGGCTATAGGCTTCTGCTCGGCGATTCTGCGTTGTCGCGCGTCCTGAAGGCCGCCTTGGAAACGCTTACCCGGAGATCAGAGGCTGAATGCCCTTGACTGCTGAAGTGTTCCCCGACTGGAAGGGAACATTCCTGCCTGGTGATTGTTGCACGATGTCCGTTCATTCGTTGTTGCAGCGTCTGCATGGTCTCGCCAATGTACCACGCTTCGGGACATCCTTTCCTGCAGCGTATGAGGTAGACAACGTTGGCCGAGTCGCACGAGTATGTACCGCGTACCTGGTGGGTGGTGTTCTCACGTGTAATAGTGGTATCCATGTCTTTGATCTGGCACGTCTTGCAGAGATTGCCATGACAGGGTTGTGTGGTGTCGTGGTCACTGTTCTGAAGACTGGGTAGTTTGCTGCAAACAATGGTTCGTTCGAGGTTGCGCGGTTGTTTGAAGGCAAGTAGTGGGGGTGTGGGGATGACCTTGGCAAGATGTTCATCGTCATCAATGACGTGTTGAAGACTGTGAAGAAGATGACGTAGTTTCTCCGCTCCGGGGAAGTACTGGACGACGAAGGGTATTCTGTCGGTTGTGTCCCATGTTTGTCTTCTGAGGAGGTCGGTCCGGTTTTTCGCTGTGGCGCGTTGGAACTGTCGATCGATGAGTCGAGTGCCATATCCCGTTCGTACGAGGGCATCTTTCAACGTCTGTAGATGGCTGTTACGCTCCTCCTCGTCTGAGCAGATCCTGTGTGTACGGAGCGCTTGTCCATAGGGGATGGCTTCTTTAATGTGTTTAGGGTGGAAGCTGGAGAAGTGGAGCATCATGAGGTTATCCGTGGGTTTGCGGTAAAGCGAAGTGCTGAGGTGACCGTCCTTGATGGAGACGAGTGTGTCCAAGAATGCAACTGATTTTGGAGAGTAGTCCATGGTGAGTCTGATGGTTGGATGGAACTTATTAATGTCATCGTGTAGTCGTTTTCAGTGATTCTTCGCCGTGGGTCCAAAGGAAAAAACTGTCATCTATGTATCTGGTGTATGTAGCGCACAAAGACTCACAAGAGACAAATAGAGATGAAGTCGATGAGGCTTTGTGCGCTACAATTTATTAAGCGTGACTTGTTCCCCGCAGTTCAGTAGCAGACTGGCCTGCGGGGGAGAACTCCTGGTTCTTATACTCCGCCTTCAGGGCGGAGCTAGAGGTCAACAGCCAACCAGGACCCGGGATCTGTCAGCCAATGACATCACGGCTTCACAGTCCCACATGACCCCTAATGCATACTACCACAGTGTATAACGTTGGTTGAAGGTCCTGTGCGGTGAGTAGGTCCTGTTCAAACTTGTGCATGAAGATGTTGGCGTATTGGGGTGCGAATTTGGTCCCCATGGCTGTTCCGTGCGTCTGGATGAAGAACCTGTTGTTGAAGGTGAAGACGTTGTGATCCAGAATGAAGTGGATGAGTTGCAGAATTGCGTCTGGAGATTGGCAGTTGTCGGTGTTGAGTACTGAGGCTGTTGCAGCAATGCCGTTGTCATGGGGGATGCTGGTGTAGAGTGCTGAGACGTCCATTGTGACAAGGAATGTTCCTGGTTCAACTGGTCCATGGGTGCTGACTTACCGCAAACCCAGACACACGGAACAGCCATGGGGACCAAATTCGGACCCCAATACGCCAACATCTTCATGCACAAGTTTGAACAGGACCTACTCACCGCACAGGACCTTCAACCGACGTTATACACCAGATACATCGATGACATTTTTTTCCTTTGTACCCACGGCGAAGAATCACTGAAACGACTACACGATGACATTAATAAGTTCCATCCAACCATCAGACTCACCATGGACTACTCTCCAAAATCAGTTGCATTCTTGGACACACTCGTCTCCATCAAGGACGGTCACCTCAGCACTTCGCTTTACCGCAAACCCACGGATAACCTCATGATGCTCCATTTCTCCAGCTTCCACCCTAAACACATTAAAGAAGCCATCCCCTATGGACAAGCGCTCCGTATACACAGGATCTGCTCAGACGAGGAGATGCGTAACAGCCATCTACAGACGTTGAAAGATGCCCTCGTACGAACGGGATATGGCACTCGACTCATCAATCGACAGTTCCAATGCGCCACAGCAAAACACCGCACCGACCTCCTCAGAAGACAAACATGGGACACAACCGATAGAATACCCTTCGTCGTCCAGTACTTCCCCGGAGCGGAGAAACTACGTCATCTTCTTCACAGCCTTCAACACGTCATTGATGACGATGAACATCTTGCCAAGGTCATCCCCACACCCCCACTACTTGCCTTCAAACAACCGCGCAACCTCAAACGAACCATTGTTTGCAGCAAACTACCCAGTCTTCAGAACAGTGACCACGACACCACACAACCCTGCCATGGCAATCTCTGCAAGACTTGCCAGATCATCGACATGGATACCACTATTACACGTGAGAACACCACCCACCAGGTACACGGTACATACTCGTGCGACTCGGCCAACGTTGTCTACCTCATACGCTGCAGGAAAGGATGTCCCGAAGCGTGGTACATTGGCGAGACCATGCAGACGCTGCGACAACGAATGAACGGACATCGCGCAACAATCACCAGGCAGGAATGTTCCCTTCCAGTCGGGGAACACTTCAGCAGTCAAGGGCATTCAGCCTCTGATCTCCGGGTAAGCGTTCTCCAAGGCGGCCTTCAGGACGCGCGACAACGCAGAATCGCCGAGCAGAAACTTATAGCCAAGTTCCGCACACGAGTGCGGCCTCAACTGGGACCTGGAATTCATGTCGCATTACATTCATCCCCCACCATCTGGCCTGCAAAATCCTACCAACTGTCCTGGCTTGATGCAATTCACAAAGATGTAATTCTTTAACCTGGGGTCACCACATCTCTGGATCTGTAAAGATTTAATCACCTGCTAAATGGTCGCATTCCTAGCATTGTTTGGCATCTTTGAATTTGTCTATATATATGTTTCTGGAACATACCTCGTCATTCACCTGAGGAAGGAGCAGCGCTCCGAAAGCTAGTGACATCGAAACAAACCTGTTGGACTTTAACCTGGTGTTGTAAGACTTCTTGCTGTGCTCACCCCAGTCCAACGCCGGCATCTCCACATCATAATCTTAGTTAATTACATTACTAGTCAAAGTATTAATGTGAAAGAACTCACAAGTACGTTATTTTATTACTCAATAAATAGTTTGTCATCAATGGGCAGCACAGTGGTTAGCACAGTTGCTTCACGGCTCGGGGGTCCCAGGTTCGATTCCCGGCTTGGGTCACTGTCTGTGCGGAGTCTGCACATCCTCCCTGTGTGTGCGTGGGTTTCCTCCGGGTGCTCCGGTTTCCTCCCACAGTCCAAAGATGTGCGGGTTAGGTGAATTGGCCATGATAAATTGCCCTTTGTGTCCAAAAAATGTTAAGTGGGTGTTGCTGGGTTGTGGGGATCGGGTGGATACGTGGGCTTGAGTACGGTGCTCTTTGTAAGGGCCGGTGCATACTCGATGGGCCGAATGGCCTCCTTCTGCTCTGTAAATTCTGTGATTCTATGGAAGACTTAACCTGTTTATCATCAAGTTAAATACAACTCGGCAAGACAAATGAGTAAAATATATATTACATTTCAGTAATAATAACAAGGATCTGCTATTTCTTGTCTTGCCGTTAGTCGTGTCCCCCATTCTAGCACAAATAAGTCCTATGAACATTCCTGGTCAATGGCCAAAACCAGTGCTGACCCCTGGTGTTGATTTATTATGTTAGTCTGCTATGAAATCTCACCCCAGAGACCCCACCTGCAGACTTGGCTACCGATAGAGCTCAACGCAACTGAAAGTCCAAATCCACCTTTAGGTTAAACATAAATAGAGAGTTTGAACTCTCGCCCAAAGGAAGCTGTCCAGGCTGGGGGCAAGGGGGGGGGGGGGCTACCCTAGCTGCAGAGAAAGAGGCGTTGCCATGGCAAATACACACTCAAGAACAAAGAAATGTACAGCACAGGAACAGGCACTTCGGCCCTCCAAGCCCGTGCCGACCATACTGCCCGACTAAACTACAATCTTCTACACTTCCTGAGTCCGTATCCTTCTATTCCCATCCTATTCATGTATTTGTCAAGATGCCCCTTAAATGTCACTATCGTCCCTGCTTCCACCACCTCCTCCGGCAGCGAGTTCCAGGCACCCACTACCCTCTGCGTAAAAAACTTGCCTCGCACATCTACTCTAAACCTTGCCCCTCTCACCTTAAACTTATGCCCCCTAGTAATTGACCCCTCTACCCTGGGGAAAAGCCTCTGACTATCCACTCTGTCTATGCCCCTCATAATTTTGTATACCTCTATCAGGTCTCCCCTCAACCTCCGTCGTTCCAGTGAGAACAAACCGAGTTTATTCAACCGCTCCTCATAGCTAATGCCCTCCATACCAGGCAACATTCTGGTAAATCTCTTCTGCACCCTCTCTAAAGCCTCCACATCCTTCTGGTAGTGTGGTGACCAGAATTGAACACTATACTCCAAGTGTGGCCTAACTAAGGTTCTATACAGCTGCAACATGACTTGCCAATTCTTATACTCAATGCCCCGGCCAATGAAGGCAAGCATGCCGTATGCCTTCTTGACTACCTTCTCCACCTGTGTGGCCCCTTTCAGTGACCTGTGGACGTGTACACCTAGATCTCTCCAGTAATTTCCCTACCACTGACATATGGCTCACCGGCCTGTAATTTCCTGGATTATCCCTGCTACCCTTCTTAAACAGAGGAACAACATTGGCTATTCACCAGTCCTCTGGGACATCACCTGTAGCCAATGAGGATACAAAGATTTCTGTCAAGGCCGCAGTATTCTGGGGAGTTATTTTTTCGAGGCGCCCAACACTTCCTTTTGGATCTCAATGTGACCCTACACTCCCTTCCCCAGGCTCATCATCCACCAAGTCCTTCTCTTTGGTGAATACTGGTGCAAAGTTCTCATTCAGTACCTCGCCATCTTCTCCTGGTTCAACACAGATAGATTCCCTCCCCTGTCCTCGAGTGGGCCAACCCTCTCCCTGGCTACCCTCTTGCTCTTTACGTGTAAAAAGCCTTGGGATTTTCCTTAATCCTGCGGGCCAATGACATTGAGATGTCTTTTAGCCCTCCTACGTTTAGTTCCTTCCTACTTTCCTGATATTCCTCATGGGCTTTGGCTGTTCCCAGCCTTGTAGCCCTAATGAATGCTTCCTTTTTTGATTAGGCTCACAATATCCTTCGCTACCCACAGTTCCCGAAACTTGTCATCTTTATCCTGCTTCCTTACAGGAACATGCCGGTCCGGAATTCTGATCAACTGACTTTTGGCAGCCACCCACATGTCAGATGAATGAAATGAAAATCGCTTATTGTCACAAGGCGGCTTCAAAAGAAGCTATTGTGAAAAGCCCCTAGTCGCCACATTCCGGCGCCTGTTCGGGGAGGCTGGTACGGGGATTGAACCGTGCTGCTGGCCTGCCTTGGTCTACGTTCAAAGCCAGCGATTTAGCCCAGTGACCTAAACCAGCCCCTGGTAAATCAGATGTTGATTTACCCTCAAACATCCTCCCCCCTCCTCCCCCCAACTAGATTCTTAGTTCTGGCCAAATATTCATATGATTATTTCTACGATTAGCCTTCCCCGGAGGACTACTCTTATCCAAAAGGACCTTAAAAAAATGAATTATGGTCACTGTTCCCAAAATGCTCCCCTACTGAAACGACCACCCGGTCAGGTTCTTTCTCCAATACGGTCCCTTCCCTAGTTGGACTATCTACATACTGGTTTCAAGAAACCCCTCTGGATGCTCCTTATAAACTCTGCCCCATTCAAGCCCCTAGCACTAAGTAAGTCCCAGTCAATATAGGGAGAGTTAAAAATCACCCACCACAACAACCCCGCTGCTTTAACCCCTTGCCAAAATCTGTCTGCCGATCTGCTCCTCTACCTCCCGCTGGCTGTTGGGAGGCCTGTAGTAAACCCCCAACATTGTGACTGCACCCTTCTTATTCCTGAGCTCTACCCATATTGCCTCACTCCATGAGCCCTGCGAGGTTTCCTCCCGCAGTACAGCTGTGATATTCTCCATAACCAGTAGGCCAACCCCCATCCCTTTAAAGTCCCCCTCGATCCCGCCTGAAACATCGGTATCCTGGAACGTTGCTGCCAATCCTGTCCCTCCCTCCCCAGCAACATCATAGTTCCAAGTACTAATTCAAGCTCTGTTCAACTTGCCAACCAATCAGCTCCTTTTTCTCCTTAATATAAAAGGTTGGGAGGCATTAAAACTTGGTTTTGTTGCTTTGAAGATCAATAATAAGACCATAAGGCATAGGAGCAGAATTAGGCCACTCGGCCCATCGAGTCTGCTCCGCCATTCAATCATGGCTGATATTTTCTCATCCCCATTCTCCTGCCTTCTCCCCATGACCCCTGATCCCCTTATTAATCAAGAACCCATCGATCTCTGTCTTAAAGACACTCAGTGATTCGGCCTCCACAGCCTTCTGCGGCAAAGAGTTCCACAGATTCACCACCCTCTGGCTGAAGACATTCCTCCTCATCTCAGTTTTAAAGGATCGTCCCTTTAGTCTGAGATGGTGTCCTCTGGTTCTAGTTTTTTCTACAAGTGGAAACATCCTCTCCACGTCCACTCTATCCAGGCCTCGCAGTATCCTGTAAGTTTAAATAAGATCCCCCCTCATCCTTCTAAACTCCAACGAGTACAGACCCAGAGTCCTCAACCGTTCCTCATACGACAAGTTCTTCATTCCAGGGATCATTCTTGTGAACTTCCTCTGGACCCTTTCCAAGGCCAGCACATCCTTCCTTAGATCCAGGGCCCAAAACTGCTCACAACTCCAAATGGGGTCTGACCAGAGCCTTATTAAGCCTCAGAAGTACATCCCTGCTCTTGTATTCTAGCCCTCTTGACATAAACCTAACTGCCGACTGAACCTGCACGTTAACCTTAAGAGAATCATGAACAAGGACTCCCAAGTCCCTTTGTGCTTCTGATTTCCGAAGCATTTCCCCATTTAGAGAATAGTCTACGCCTAAATTCCTCCTTCCAAAGTGCATAACCTCACACTTTTCCACATTGTATTTCATTTGCCACTTCATTGCCCACTCTCCTAGCTTGTCCAAATCCTCCTGCAGCCCCCTTACTTCCTCAATACTACCTGTCTCTACAGATCTTTGTATCATCTGCAAACTTAGCAACAGTGCATTCAGTTCCTTCTTCCAGATCATTAATGTATATTGTGAAAAGTTGTGGTCCCAGCACCGACTCCTGAGGCACACCACTAGTCACCGGCTGCCATCCTGAAAAAGACCCCTTTATCCCCACTCTCTGCCTTCTGCCAGTCAGCCAATCCTCTGTCCACGCCAGGATCTTCCCCCGAATCCCCATGGGCTCTTAACTTATTTAACAATCTCCTATGCGGCACCTTGTCAAAGGCCTTCTGGAAATCTAAATAAATCACGTCCACTGGTTCTCCTTTGTCTAACTTCCTTGTTACTTCCTCAAAGAACTCAGATGTCAGGCACGACCTGCCCTTGACGAAGCCGTGCTGACTCAGTCCTATTTTCCCATGCACTTCCAAGTATCCGCAATCTCATCTTTAATAACGGACTCCAAAATCTTACCAATGACAGAAGTCAGGCTAACCGGCCTACAATTTCCAGTCTTCTGCCTCCCTTCTTAAACAGGGGTGATACGTTAGCCACTTTCCAGTCCTCTGGGCCCCTTCCCGCCTCCAGTGATTCCTGAACGATCATCAAAGCCTCCACAATCTCCTCAGCTTCTCTTTCAGGACCCTGGGGTGTAGTCCATCCGGTCCAGGCGACTTATCCACCTGCAGACCTTGCAGTTTCCCCAGAACCTTCTTCGTAATGACCACTTCACTCACCTGACCCCTGGAGCTCTGGCATCCCACTGGTGTCAAGACTGATGCAAAGTAACTATTCAGTTCACCGGCTTCTTTAGTTGCCTATTACTACTTCTCCAGCCACATTCTCCAGCGGTCCAGTGTCTATTTTTGCCTCTGACCTTTTATTGAAAAAACGAAATGAAAATCACTTATTGTCACAAGTCAGCTTCAATGAAGTTACTGTGAAAAGCCCCTAGTCACCACATTCCAGCGCCTGTTCGGGGAGGCTGGTACAGGAATTGAACAGTGCTGCTGGCCTGCCTTGGCCTGCTTTAAAAGCCAGCGATTTAGCCCAGTGAGCTAAACCAGCCCCCGTTCCTCTTCCTTTATATAATTCTAGTTAGCTTTCCTGCTCTGCACCAGGCAACTGTACCTATTGGTCAATTCAAATCTAACAACTATAGTGGGAGTTAACAGATGTTACTAGATTCTATGACACAGCATACACATGCAAATCCATAAAAGGTTAAACTTTTATTGATCATTTTCCACAATCATGTTTGTTGGGTTGAATGGAGGGGAGGGGGGGGGTTGGTGTAGGGGCGGCCGCAGGACGTACACAGCCCCGCTGACTATTTGGCGCTGGTATATTTGGTGACAGCTTTGGTGCCCTCAGAGACAGCATGTTTGGCCAGCTCCCCAGGAAGGAGCAGGCGGACAGCGGTCTGTACTTCCCGGCTAGTAATGGTGCTCCGCTTGTTGTACTGAGTCAGTCGTGAAGCTTCAGTTGCAATCCGTTCAAATACGTCATTCACAAAGGAGTTCATGATGCTCATGGCCTTGCTGGAGATCCCAGTGTCAGGGTGCACCTGCAGAGAGGGAGAGAGACAGCAAGATCACAGATCAAACCAACCCCCTTTCAAATTCTTTTTAAAAAAATAAACATTTGCGAGGTTGTGCGGCTGGACAACAGCACAATAAATAATGTACACAAATCAAAAGCCATCTCCCTCCCTTACAGAACCCACCGTTATTAACCCCCTACTCCAAGCTAAACTAACCCCCCCCCCCTCTCTGCTGAAGATTAATTTTCCAGTCGACAAACGGTTGGCACCTCCAGGCAAACCCCAACATTAACCCTCAAGGCGGCAAACTGGCCCAGTTTCTAATTCAACATCCAGCTTACTTTTAGTTTCCCACCACCCCTCCTGCCCCACGTCATTCCCACCCGGAACCTGCCCCACAACAATTCTCCCTCCCCAAGGCCAGCACATTCTTCCTCAAGATACAGGGTCCCAAAACTGCTCACTTATTCTAAATGGGGTCTGACCACATTCTGCTCGGTTTTCTCCTGCATACTGCTGCCTTGGTCCTCCTAGACAGCAGCAGTCGTGGGTTTGGAAGGTGGGGTGGGTTACTGCAGTGCATTTAATGAAGATTTACTTGGCAGATCACCAAGAGGAGAATGAATCCTCCCACTACACAAGTATCCATCTGTATTTCATGTCACCGTCACCATTTCAATGCACAGGGCTCCTCCTTCTATAGGGAAGGACTGTTCTGTCACAATTGCTGCATTTATGGCAACAGTTAGTTGGGGAAAACTGCCTGAACAAGTGAGGAGATAGAGGGGCAGGGTTGAAAGAGGGGCAGGGTTGAACCAAGGTCAACATCAATCGACTCACTGAACAAGAGGCAAACACAATGACGAACTACAGCATTGTGCTGTAATCGAGAGGCCTAGATGGATTCACTGGGGTCATGGGCTCAAGTCCCACCCCAGTAGATGGTAAACACAGTTGTTTCCAGGCAAACCACCTCCTTACCTGGCCAGCCCTCCACGTGCAAGTCAGGGCCCTCCACGTGCAAGTCGGGGCCCTCCACGTGCAAGTCGGGGCCCTCCACGTGCAAGTCGGGGCCCTCCACGTGCAAGTCGGGGCCCTCCACGTGCAAGTCGGGGCCCTCCACGTGCAAGTCGGGGCCCTCCACGTGCAAGTCGGGGCCCTCCACGTGCAAGTCGGGGCCCTCCACGTGCAAGTCGGGGCCCTCCACGTGCAAGTCGGGGCCCTCCACGTGCAAGTCGGGGCCCTCCACGTGCAAGTCGGGGCCCTCCACGTGCAAGTCGGGGCCCTCCACGTGCAAGTCGGGGCCCTCCACGTGCAAGTCGGGGCCCTCCACGTGCAAGTCGGGGCCCTCCACGTGCAAGTCGGGGCCCTCCACGTGCAAGTCGGGGCCCTCCACGTGCAAGTCGGGGCCCTCCACGTGCAAGTCGGGGCCCTCCACGTGCAAGTCGGGGCCCTCCACGTGCAAGTCGGGGCCCTCCACGTGCAAGTCGGGGCCCTCCACGTGCAAGTCGGGGCCCTCCACGTGCAAGTCGGGGCCCTCCACGTGCAAGTCGGGGCCCTCCACGTGCAAGTCGGGGCCCTCCACGTGCAAGTCGGGGCCCTCCACGTGCAAGTCGGGGCCCTCCACGTGCAAGTCGGGGCCCTCCACGTGCAAGTCGGGGCCCTCCACGTGCAAGTCGGGGCCCTCCACGTGCAAGTCGGGGCCCTCCACGTGCAAGTCGGGGCCCTCCACGTGCAAGTCAGGGCCCTCCACGTGCAAGTCGGGGCCCTCCACGTGCAAGTCGGGGCCCTCCACGTGCAAGTCGGGGCCCCCGCAATGTGGTCAAGTCAGACTGCTCTCCGAAATGGCTATGCAAGCCCTCGGTTCAAGGGCAATTAGGGATGGGCAACAAGTGCTTCCCAGCAATACCCACATCCCATGGAATTCAATCAATCAATTCATCCCAATGTGCAGAAATCTCCGGGCACTCCGGTTTCCTCCCACAGTCCAAAGATGTGCCGGTTAGGTGGATGAACCACGATAAATCATTCGTTAGTGTCCAAAGATTGCCTAAAGGTTAGGTAGGGTTACAGGGGAATAGGTAGGGAGCTCTGTCAGAGGGTCAGTGCAGATTTGATGGGCCAAATGGTCCCCATCCACACTGCAGGAATTTTATGAAACATTAAAGCTGGAAGATGCCACATTAAAAATCAAAGTGAAGAGTTACTGTTACCTGCTTGAGGACCTTGTAAATGTAAACCGAGTAACTCTCCTTCCGTTTCTGTCTACGTTTCGAAGGCTTCTTATCTCCATTAGCGGTTTTGGGGGCTGCCTTCTTCTTCACTAGTTCATTCACCATGACAACCACTAAAACCACAACCTCCCAGGTATAACTCCAAACTCAGAGAGCCCCACACCAGCACAAATCTTTAAATACAGGCCTCACAATTCGAATTAAAATAATTGTCCAATTCTCCCCATGACCAGCTGCCCCCTGATCAATCACACCTGACCCTCCCCCAATTACCCCTCAAAATCGATCAATGAGCCTGGGGACAAGTGAATCTCGAGTGACATCTTTGAAAAGACAACAAAACCACTTCATGCACCACTAATTCAAAAGGAAGAAGTTAGGGGGGGGGTGCGAACAAACCTCCCTTTAATTTACAACAAATTGATATTGATTTGTCAATTTACCCAGGAAGGCCACTGGAGGTGAAGAATGGGAGTGGCCCAGGGGGCAGGGTGAGGTGTTTATCTGACATCCCAGTAACAGAGACAGGCCTTCCTCCCACATTGACTGATCCCACCTGCCATTAATCTTGTTTTTCAATGCACAAGAACAGGAGGAGGCCCATTCAGCCCCTCGAGCCTGTTACACTGTCACAGGAGGAGGCCTATTCAGCCCCTCGAGCCTGTTACTCAGGAACAGTAGGATCCCATTCAGCCCCTCGAGCCTGTTACACTGTCACAGGAGGAGGCCCATTCAGCCCCTCGAGCCTGTTACACAGGAACAGGAGGAGGCCCATTCAGCCCCTCGAGCCTGTTACACTGTCACAGGAGGAGGCCCATTCAACCCCTCGAGCCTGTTACACAGGAATAGGAGGAGCCCATTCAGCCCCTCGAGCCTGTTACACAGGAACAGGAGGAGGCCCATTCAGCCCCTCGAGACTGTTACTCAGGAACAGGAGGAGCCCATTCAGCCCCTCGAGCCTGTTACACTGTCACAGGAGGAGGCCCATTCAACCCCTCGAGCCTGTTACACAGGAACAGGAGGAGGCCCATTCAGCCCCTCGAGCCTGTTACACAGGAACAGGAGGAGGCCCATTCAACCCCTCGAGCTTGTGACACAGGATCAGGAGGAGGCCCATTCAGCCCCTCGGGCCTGTTACACAGGAACAGGATGAGGCCCATTCAGCCCCTCGAGCCTGTTACACAGGAACAGGAGGAGGCCCGTTCAGCCCCTCGAGCCTGTTACACTGTCACAGGAGGAGGCCCATTCAACCCCTCGAGCCTGTTACACTGTCACAGGAGGAGGCCCATTCAACCCCTCGAGCCTGTTACACAGGAACAGGAGGAGGCCCATTCAGCCCCTCGAGCCTGTTA
Organism: Scyliorhinus torazame; assembly: GCF_047496885.1. Taxonomy (NCBI): domain Eukaryota; kingdom Metazoa; phylum Chordata; class Chondrichthyes; order Carcharhiniformes; family Scyliorhinidae; genus Scyliorhinus; species Scyliorhinus torazame. Next base: position 249,224,307 of record NC_092717.1, read on the forward strand.
CACAGGAACAGGAGGAGGCCCATTCAACCCCTCGAGCTTGTGACACAGGATCAGGAGGAGGCCCATTCAGCCCCTCGGGCCTGTTACACAGGAACAGGAGGAGGCCCATTCAGCCCCTCGAGCCTGTTACACAGGAACAGGAGGAGGCCCGTTCAACCCCTCGAGCTTGTGACACAGGAACAGGAGCAGGCCCATTCAGCCCCTTGAGCCTCTTACACAGGAACAGGAGGAGGCCCATTCAGCCCCTCGAGCCTGTGACACAGGAACAGGAGGAGGCCCGTTCAGCCCCTCGAGCCTGTTACACAGGAACAGGAGGAGCCCATTCAGCCCCTCGAGCTTGTTACACAGGAACAGGAGGAGGCCCATTCAGCCCCTCGAGACTGTTACTCAGGAACAGGAGGAGCCCATTCAGCCCCTCGAGCCTGTTACACTGTCACAGGAGGAGGCCCATTCAACCCCTCGAGCCTGTTACACAGGAACAGGAGGAGGCCCATTCAGCCCCTCGAGCCTGTTACACAGGAACAGGAGGAGGCCCGTTCAGCCCCTCGAGCCTGTTACACAGGAACAGGCGGAGGCCCATTCAGCCCCTCGAGCCTGTTACACAGGAACAGGAGGAGGCCCATTCACCCCCTCAAGCCTGTTACACAGGTGGTGATATGAGACCGGGAATTGTTGTGAATTAAGACACAGAGAACAGAGTTTTGAATGAACTCAAATTTATGGGAGGGTAAAATGTGGGAGTGGAGCAGGGAGTGTGATACACAATCAATACTCTTGAGTCCACGTAGAGTCATATCGATTCAGCTTTAATCAGATAGAACTGTACCCAGCAGCGAAGTTACAGAAGTGAAGGCTGCTGGGGACGGCACAGGTTCTTATACCCCGACTCTCAGGGTGGGGCTATGTACATTGCCCAATGGTAGACCCCGCAGTCTAGCCAATGGTCATTCCTCTCTCTGGTACCGCAATTCCTGGTATTACCACATTCACCTCCTGTTAAAAAAGAGCCAGCGGGGTGATGGCCAGTATTACTGTTGCCTTTGAGGGGCGACCTGATAGAGGTATACAAAATTATGAGGGGCATAGACAGAGTGGATAGTCAGAGGCTTTTCCCCAGGGTAGAGGGGTCAATTACTAGGGGGCATAGGTTTAAGGTGAGAGGGGCAAAGTTTAGAGTAGATGTACGAGGCAAGTTTTTTACGCAGAGGGTAGTGGGTGCATGGAACTCACTACCGGAGGAGGTAGTGGAGGCAGGGACGATAGGGACATTTAAGGGGCATCTTGACAAATATATGAATAGGATGGGAATAGAAGGATACGGACCCAGGAAGTGTAGAAGATTGTAGTTTAGTCGGGCAGTATGGTCGGCACGGGCTTGGAGGGCCGAAGGGCCTGTTCCTGTGCTGTACATTTCTTTGTTCTTTGTTCTTTGTTCTTTGCATGGTAGGACCAGGTATTGCAGGTACCGTGATGTCGAGGATTGCGGAGAAAGTTCTTGCGTTGTTAATTTTCTTCATGGTGCTGCAATCAGACGATCGGGCGGCCTGGTCATCCTTGTGGAGCGTCTAAGTTTCGGCGGCGATCCTGGTGAGGGCCCCCGCGGTAGTGACTCCGGGAACGTGGTGTCTTCCTCCCAGGCAGTTTCGTCACCCCTAGGCGGCGCTGTAAGGTCGAAAGATGGGCAGAAGGAAGGGGTGCCTGTAGGGGGCGTCGGTGCCTGCTCGGCTCTGGGTCGGGGTTCTGGCGGCAGTACTGACCCTCCGGTCAGGTACGGAGGGGGGGGGGGGGGCAGTGGCTCGGGCGCGCGTGGGGCTCCGGCGGGCGCCAGGTCCCGGAGGGAGACCGTATCTTGGCGTCCGTCGGGGAACGCTACGTAGGCGTACTGGGGGTTGGCATGCAGCAGGTGGACCCTCTCGACCAGCGAGTCCGACTTGTGCGCCCTCACATGTTTCCGCAGCAGGACAGTTCCGGGTGTTGCTAGCCAGGTGGGGAGCGAGGTCCCCGAGGAGGACTTCCTGGGGAAGACAAGGAGACATTCATGAGGTGTCTGGTTCGTGTTAGTACATGTGGTGTTGGGTGCTCTGAGGTACAGATGAACCAACACGGTTGCAATTTGTAGCGCACAAAGACTCCGTGAGACGAATAGAGTGAAGTCGATGAGGCTTTATTAAGTGTGTCTGTTCCCCAGCAGCCCGATAGTAAACTGGCCTGCGGGGGAAGAAACGGCTTCTTATACTCCGCCTTCAGGGCGGAGCTTGAGGTCAACGGCCAACCAGGACCCAGGATCTGTCAGCCAATGACATTAGGGCTTCCAGTCCCACATGACCCCCAATACATACTACCACATTCACCCCTTGTCAAAAATGAACCCGGCGGGGTGATGCTTCGTATGGTGGTAAGGGTTTACAGGGCTGGTCCTGGGAGGATAGAACAGTTACATGGTAGTACAGTATTGGACAGTTTCGTCCTGTTACAACTATTTACAGAGGGTATAGGAAAAACAAAATATTCATTGAACAGTCCATCTTTGTTTTACATCGACGCCACGAGTCGGTCGGGCGGTCTGGTCGTCCGTGTCGATCGCCTCGGCCCCGGCGGTGGTGGTGGTGCTTGTACCAGCGTTGTCACCTCCGGGAGCCGCACGGTTTCAGCTGTCGGTGCAAAGGGGAGGGGGACTGATCCTCCTGGGAAGGGGCGGTCGCGGGGTGCGGCGGTGGCAGGAAGGGGGGCGGTTGGGTTGATGGTGTCGGGGGGGTGTGCGTGTTGCCGGCGGGCGCCAGATCCCGCAGGGAGACCGTGTCCTGTCGGCCGTCGGGGTACTCCACGTAGGCGTACTGGGGGTTCGCGTGGAGGAGGTGAACCCTTTCGACCAACGGGTCCACCTTATGTGCCCGCACGTGCTTTCAGAGCAAGATGGGTCCTGGGGCCGCCAGCCAGGTCGGCAGCGACGTTCCAGAGGAGGACCTCCTAGGGAAAACAAGGAGACGCTCATGTGGCGTTTGATTAGTGCTCGTACATAATAACGACCGGATGGAATGGAGAGCGTCCGGGAGGACCTCCTGCCACCGTGAAACTGGGAGATCCCTGGACCGTAGGGCCAGTAGGACGGCCTTCCAGACCGTGCCGTTCTCCCTCTCTACTTGCCCGTTCCCCCGGGGGTTGTAGCTGGTCGTCCTGCTTGAGGCTATGCCCTTGCTGAGCAGGAACTGGCGCAGCTCGTCACTCATGAAAGAGGACCCCCTGTCGCTGTGGATGTATGCGGGGTAACCGAACAGTGTGAAGATGCTGTTCAGGGCTTTAATGACTGTGGCCGCGGTCATGTCAGAACAGGGAATGGCAAAAGGGAAGCGGGAGTATTCGTCCACCACATTAAGAAAATATGCGTTGCGGTCGGTGGAGGGGAGTGGCCCTTTGAAATCGAGACTGAGGCGTTCAAAGGGGCGGGAAGCCTTAATCAGGTGCGCTCCATCTGGCCTGAAAAAATGCGGCTTGCATTCCGCGCAGATGTGGCAGTCCCTTGTGACTGTACGGACCTCTTCTAAAGAGTATGGGAGATTGCGGGACTTGATGAAGTGGTAAAACCGAGTGACCCCCGGGTGGCAGAGGTCCTCGTGGAGGGTTTGGAGGCGGTTAATTTGTGCGTTGGCACATTTGCCGCGGGATAGGGCATCGGACGGCTCGTTCAGCTTTCCGGGACGATACAAAATCTCATAGTTGAAGATGGAGAGCTCGATCCTCCACCTTAAGATCTTGTCGTTTTTGATTTTGCCCCGCTGTGCATTATCGAACATGAAGGCTACCGACCGTTGGTCGGTGAGGAGAGTGAATCTCCTGCCGGCCAGGTAATGCCTCCAATGTCGCACAGCTTCCACTATGGCTTGGGCTTCCTTTTCTACTGAAGAGTGGCGGATTTCTGAGGCGTGGAGGGTCCGGGAGAAAAAGGTCACGGGTCTGCCCGCTTGGTTAAGGGTGGCCGCTAGAGCTACGTCGGAGGCGTCGCTCTCGACCTGGAAGGGGAGGGACTCGTCGATGGCGCTCATCGTGGCCTTTGCGATATCCGCTTTGATGCGGCTGAAGGCCTGGCAAGCCTCTGTCGACAGAGGGAAGGTCGCGGTCTGTATTAGGGGGCGGGCCTTGTCTGCGTACTGGGGGACCCACTGGGCGTAGCATGAAAAGAACCCCAAGCAGCGTTTCAGGGCTTTTGGGCAGTGCGGGAGGGGAAATTCCATGAGTGCGCGCATACGTTCGGGGTCGGGGCCTATTATCCCATTGCGCACTACGTAGCCCAGAGTGGCTAGCCGATCGGTGCTAAAAACGCACTTGTCCTCGTTGTACGTGAGGTTCAAGGCTTTGGCGGTCTGGAGGAATTTTTGGAGGTTGGCGTCGTGGTCCTGCTGATCGTGGCCGCAGATGGTTACATTGTCGAGATACGGGAACTTGGCCCGCAACCCATGTTGATCAACCATTCGGCCCATCTCCCGTTGGAAGACCGAGACCCCGTTTGTGACGCCAAAAGGGACCCGTAGGAAATGGTATAATCGCCCGTCTGCCTCGAAGGCTGTGTACTTGCGGTCACTTGGGCGGATGGGGAGCTGATGGTAGGCGGACTTGAGGTCCACGGTGGAGAAGACTTTATATTGGGCAATCCGGTTGACCATGTCGGATATGCGGGGCAGAGGGTACGCGTCTAGTTGTGTGTACCTGTTGGTGGTCTGGCTATAGTCAATGACCATCCTTTGTTTCTCCCCTGTCTTCACTACTACCACCTGTGCTCTCCAGGGACTATTGCTGGCCTGGATTATGCCCTCCTTTAGTAGCCGCTGGACTTCGGACCGAATGAAGGTCCGGTCCTGGGCGCTGTACCGTCTGCTCCTAGTGGCGACGGGTTTGCAATCCGGGGTGAGGTTCGCAAACAAGGACGGGGGTTGCACCTTGAGGATTGCGAGGCCGCAGATAGTGAGTGGGGGTATTGGGCCGCCGAATTTGAACGTAAGGCTCTGTAGATTGCACTGGAAGTCTAATCCCAGTAATGTGGGGGCGCAGAGTTGTGGAAGGACGTGTAGCTTGTAGTTTTTGAACTCCCTCCCCTGCACCGTTAGGGTAACTATGCAGAATCCCTGGATCTGTACGGAGTGGGATCCTGCAGCTAGGCAAATCTTTTGTGCGCTGGGATAGGTGGTCAAGGAACAGCGTCTTACCGTGTCGGGGTGTATAAAGCTCTCCGTGCTCCCGGAGTCGACTAGGCATGGCGTCTCGTGGCCATTTATTAGCACCGTTGTCGTCGTCGTCTGGAGTGTCCGGGGCCGAGCTTGATCGAGCGTCATCGAAGCGAGCCGTGGTTGTAGTAGTGGAGTGGGGTCCGTTGTTGCTGTCCAAGATGGCGTCGGGGATGGACAAAATGGCCGCCCCCATACATCGCACGTGGCTGGGGGGCCACAAGATGGTGGCGGGGGTGGACAAAATGGCCGCCCCCACGCGTCGTACAGGTCTGGGGTGGTCCAAGATGGCGGCGCCCCTCCTCCCCTCGTGGTGGCCGGGACCCAAAATGGCGGCGTCTGCGGGTCGCACATGGTGTGCAGGGGGGACTGGGGAGCGCTAGGACCGCGCGGAGCTCCCTCACCGGGGACAGCGGTGGTCGGGGCCCAAGTAGGTGGCGCTGGCGGGTCAGGCGTGGGGCGCGGGACGGGGGTGAGGGTGGCGTTAGGGACGCACAAAACTCCCTCCTCTCCGTGGAGAGTGTTGGCCGGGACCCAAAGCGGTAGCGCCGGCGGCGGGTCATACATGGGCTGCGGGGAGGGGGGTTGGGGAGCGTAAGCGGCGTGCAGAGCTCCCAGATCTCCCGGGACCGCGGTGGTCGGGACCCAAAGTGGCTGCGCCTGCGGGTCGTACATGGCGTGCTGGGGGGGTTGGGGCGCGTAAACTGCTTGCAGGGCTCCCTGTTCTCCCGGGACAGCGGCGACCTCGCGGGACCGGCACACAACCGCATAATGGCCCTTTTTCCCGCAGCTTTTGCAGATAGCTGCGCGGGCCGGGCAGCGCTGTCGGGGGTGTTTCGCCTGGCCGCAGAAATAACAGCGGGCGCCCCCGGTGCGACTCGGCGTTTGGACCGCGCAAGCCTGTGGGGGGGGTAGGGGGGGGGGGTGGTAGGGGGTTTGCCGCGACGGGTACGTACGGGGCCCAATGGGTTGCCGCGCGGTCGGGGCCGTAGGCGCGGGTATTACGCGCGGCCACGTCTATGGAGGCTGCTAGGGCCCGTGCCTCTGAGAGTCCTAGCGACTCTTTTTCTAGAAGTCTTTGGCGGATTTGGGAGGATTGCATACCTGCCACAAAAGCATCGCGCATTAACATGTCCGTGTGTTCGTTTGCATTCACCGAGGGGCAGCTGCAGGCTCGTCCCAAAATCAGCAGCGCGGCGTAGAACTCGTCCATCGATTCTCCGGGAGCTTGCCGTCTCGTCGCGAGCTGGTAGCGAGCGTAGATTTGGTTAACTGGGCGGACATAGAGACTTTTCAGTGCTGCGAACGCCGTCTGGAAATCGTCTGAGTCTTCGATGAGGGAGAAAATCTCCGTGCTCACCCTCGAGTGCAGGACCTGCAGTTTTTGTTCGTCTGAGACTCGGCCGGTGGTCGTTCTGAGGTAGGCCTCGAAGCAAGTCTGCCAGTGCTTGAAGGCTGCTGCCGCGTTCACTGCGTGGGGGCTGATCCTCAGGCATTCCGGAATGATCCTGAGCTCCATAGTCCTTTTTAGGCACGCTTAATAAATTGTAGCGCACAAAGACTCCATGAGACGAATAGAGTGAAGTCGATGAGGCTTTATTAAGCGTGTCTGTTCCCCCGCAGCTCGATAGTAAACTGGCCTGCGGGGGAAGACTCCGGCTTCTTATACTCCGCCTTCAGGGCGGAGCTAGAGGTCAACGGCCAACCAGGACCCGGGATCTGTCAGCCAATGACATTAGGGCTTCCAGTCCCACATGACCCCCAATACATACTACCACAACGCGGCAGCAGCTTTCAAGCATTGGCAGACTTGTTTCGAGGCCTACCTCAGAACGGCCACCGGCCGGGTCACAGAAGACCAAAAACTACAGGTCCTGCACTCGAGGTTAAGCACGGAGATTTTCTCTTTCATCGAAGACGCAGAGGATTTCCAGACGGCGTTCGCAGCACTGAAAAGTCTCTATGTCCGCCCAGTAAACCAGATCTACGCCCGCTATCAACTCGCGACGAGACGGCAAAGTCCCGGAGAATCGATAGATGAATTCTACGCCGCGCTACTAATTTTGTGACGAGCCTGCAGCTGCCCTTCGGTGAACACAAATGAACACACGGACATGTTAATGCGCGATGCTTTTGTGGCAGGTATGAACTCCTCCCAAATCCGCCAAAGACTTCTGGAAAAAGAGTCGCTCGGACTCTCAGAGGCACGGGCCCTAGCAGCCTCCCTAGACGTGGCCGCGCGTAATACCCGCGCCTACGGCCCCGACCGCGCGGCAGCCCATCGGGCTCCATACGTACCCGTCGCGACAAACCCACCGCCCCCCCCCGGACACCCCACAGGCTTGCGCAGTCCAAACGCCAAGTTGCACCGGGGGCGCCCGCTGCTATTTCTGCGGCCAGGCGAAACACCCCCGGCAGCGCTGCCCGGCCCGCGCAGCAATCTGCAAGAGCTGCGGGAAAAAAGGCCATTTTGCGGTTGTGTGCCGGTCCCGGGAGGTCGCCGCGGTCCCGGGAGAACAGGGAGCCCTGCACGCCGCTTACGCTCCCCAACCCCCCCAGCGCTCCATGTACGACCCGCAGGCGCAGCCACTCTGGGTCCCGACCACCGCGGTCCCGGGAGAAGAGGGAGTTCTGCGCGGCTCTAACGCCCCCCAACCCCCCCACCCCCCGCGCCCCACGTATGACCCGCCGGCGCTACCAATTTGGGTCCCGACCGCCGCTGTCCCCAGAGATGAGGGAGCCCCGCGCGTTCCTAACGCTCCCCAACCCCCCCAGCGCCCCATGTGTGACCCACAGACGCCGCCATTTTGGGTCCCGGCCACCACGAGGGGAGGAAGGGCGCCGCCATCTTGGACCACCCCAGACCTGTACGACGCATGGGGGCGGCCATTTTGTCCACCCCCGCCGCCATCTTGTGACCCCCCAGCCATGTGCGATGCATGGGGGCAGCCATTTTGTTCATCCCGACGCCATCTTGGACGGCAACAACGGACCCCAGTGTCGACGGCTCCACGGGGTTCGAGGAAGACGCTCCACTACTACAACCACGTCTCGCTTCAATAACGCTCGACCAAGCTCGGCCCCGGACACTCCAGACGACGACGACAACGGTGCTAATAAACGGGCACGAGACACCATGCCTAGTCGACTCCAGGAGCAAGGAGAGCTTTATCCACCCCGACACGGTAAGACGCTGTTCCTTGACCACCTACCCCAGCGCACAAAAGATTTCCCTCGTTGCAGGATCCCACTCCGTACAGATCAAAGGTTTCTGCATAGTTACCCTAACGGTGCAGGGGAGGGAGTTCAAAAACTACAAGCTACACGTCCTTCCACAACTCTGCGCCCCCACATTACTGGGATTAGACTTCCAGTGCAATCTACAGAGCCTTACCTTCAAATTCGGCGGCCCAGTACCCCCACTCACTATCTGCGGCCTCGCAATCCTCAAGGTGCAACCCCCGTCCTTGTTTGCGAACCTCACCCCGGATTGCAAACCCGTCGCCACTAGGAGCAGACGGTACAGCGCCCAGGACCGGACCTTCATTCGGTCCGAAGTCCAGCGGCTACTAAAGGAAGGCATAATCCAGGCCAGCAATAGTCCCTGGAGAGCACAGGTGGTAGTAGTGAAGACAGGGGAGAAACAAAGGATGGTCATAGACTATAGCCAGACCATCAACAGGTACACACAACTAGACGCGTACCCTCTCCCCCGCATATCCGACATGGTCAATCGGATTGCCCAATATAAAGTCTTCTCCACCGTGGACCTCAAGTCCGCCTACCATCAGCTCCCCATCCGCCCAAGTGACCGCAAGTACACAGCCTTCGAGGCAGACGAGCGATTATACCATTTCCTGAGGGTCCCATTTGGCGTCACAAACGGGGTCTCGGTCTTCCAACGGGAGATGGACCGAATGGTTGATCAACACGGGTTGCGGAACACGTTCCCGTATCTCGACAATGTAACCATCTGCGGCCACGACCAGCAGGACCACAACGCCAACCTCCAAAAATTCCTCCAGACCGCTAAAGCCTTGAACCTCACGTACAACGTGGACAAGTGCGTTTTTAGCACCAACCGGCTAGCAATTCTGGGCTACGTAGTGCGCAATGGGATAATAGGCCCCGATCCCGAACGTATGCGCGCCCTCATGGAATTTCCCCTCCCGCACTGCTCAAAAGCCCTGAAACGCTGCCTGGGGTTCTTTTCATACTACGCCCAGTGGGTCCCCCAGTACGCAGACAAGGCCCGCCCCCTAATACAGACCATGACCTTCCCTCTGTTGACCGAGGCTTGCCAGGCCTTCAGCCGCATCAAAGCTGACATCGCAAAGGCCACGATGCGCGCCATCGACAAGTCCCTCCCCTTCCAGGTCAAGAGCGATGCCTCCGACGTAGCTCTAGCGACCACCCTTAACCAAGCGGGCAGACCCGTGACCTTTTTCTCCCGAACCCTCCACGCTTCAGAAATCCGCCACTCCTCAGTGGAAAAGGAAGCCCAAGCCATAGTGGAAGCGGTGCGACATTGGAGGCATTACCTGGCCGGCAGGAGATTCACTCTCCTCACGGACCAACGGTCGGTAGCCTTCATGTTCGATAATGCACAGCGGGGCAAAATCAAAAATGACAAGATCTTAAGGTGGAGGATCGAGCTCTCCACCTTCAACTACGAGATCTTGTATCGTCCCGGAAAGCTGAACGAGCCGTCCGATGCCCTATCCCGCGGCACATGTGCCAACGCACAAATTAACCGCCTCCAAACCCTCCACGAGGACCTCTGCCACCCGGGGGTCACTCGGTTTTTCCACTTTATCAAGTCCCGCAACCTCCCATACTCCTTAGAGGAGGTCCGTACAGTCACAAGGAACTGCTACATCTGCACAGAATGCAAACCGCATTTTTTCAGGCCGGATGGTGCGCACCTGATTAAGGCTTCCTGCCCCTTTGAACGCCTTAGTCTGGATTTCAAAGGGCCCCTCCCCTCCACCGACCGCAACATATACTTCCTTAATGTGGTGGACGAGTACTCTCGCTTCCCATTCGCCATCCCCTGCTCTGACATGACCGCGGCCACAGTCATTAAAGCCCTGAACACCATCTTCACACTGTTCGGTTGCCCCGCATACGTCCACAGCGACAGGGGGTCCTCTTTCATGAGTGACGAGCTGCGCCAGTTCCTGCTCAGCAAGGCCATAGCCTCAAGCAGGACGACCAGCTACAACCCCCGGGGGAACAGGCAAGTAGAGAGGGAGAACGGCACGGTCTGGAAGACCGTCCTACTGGCCCTACGGTCCAGGGACCTCCCAGTTTCACGGTGGCAGGAGGTCCTCCCGGACGCTCTCCACTCCATCCGGTCGCTATTGTGTACGAGCACTAATCAAACGCCTCATGAGCGTCTCCTTGTCTTCCCTAGGAGGTCCTCCTCTGGAACGTCGCTGCCGACCTGGCTGGCGGCCCCAGGACCGTTGGTCGAAAGGGTTCACCTCTCCACGCGAACCCGCAGTACGCTTACGTGGAGTACCCCGACGGCCGACAGGACACGGTCTCCCTGCGAGATCTGGCGCCCGTCGGCAACACACACACACCCCCGACACCATTCACCCAACCCCCCCCCCTTTCCTGCCACCGCCGCACCCCGCGACCGCCCCCTTCCCAGGAGGATCGGTTCCCCTCCCCTCAGCACCGACCAAGAATAAAGCCCAAGCTGAAACCGTAAGGTTCCCGGAGACGACAACACCGGTACAAGCACCACCACCACCACCGGGGCCGAGGCGATCGACACGGACGACCAGTCCGCCCGACCGACTCGTGGCGTCGATCTAAATCAATATATGGACTTTTCATAAGAACATTTTGCTTTTTCTCCCGATACCTGCTGTAAATAGTTGCAACAGGACAAAATTGTACAATGCTGTATTGCCATATGAATGTTTTCCTCCCAGGACAAGCCCTGTAAACCCTTACCACCATGCGAAGCATCACCCCGCCGGGTTCATTTTTGACAAGGGGTGAATGTGGTAGTATGTATTAGGGGTAATGTGGGACTGGAAGCCCTAATGTCATTGGCTGACAGATCCCGGGTCCTGGTTGGCCGTTGACCTCTAGCTCCGCCCTGAAGGCGGAGTATAAGAAGCCGGAGTCCTCCCCCGCAGGCCAGTCTACTACCGAGCTGCGGGGGAACAGACACGCTTAATAAAGCCTCATCGACTTCACTCCATTCGTCTCTCGGAGTCTTTGTGCGCTACAGTTAGCACTGCTGTCTCACAGTGCCAGCGACCTGGGTTAGCACTGCTGTCTCACAGTGCCAGGGACCTGGGTTAACACTGCTGTCTCACAGTGCCAGGGATCCGGGTTAACACTGCTGCCTCACAGTGCCATAGACCCGGGTTAACACTGCTGTCTCACAGTGCCAGGGACCTGGGTTAACACTGCTGTCTCACAGTGCCAGGGACCCGGGTTAACACTGCTGTCTCACAGTGCCAGGGACCCGGGTTAACACTGCTGTCTCACAGTGCCAGGAACCCGGGTTAACACTGCTGTCTCACAGTGCCAGGGGCCCGGGTTAACACTGCTGTCTCACAGTGCCAGGGACCCGGGTTAACACTGCTGTCTCACAGTGCCAGGGACCCGGGTTAGCACTGCTGACTCACAGTGCCAGGGACCCGGGTTAACACTGCTGTCTCACAGTGCCAGAGACCTGAGTTAGCACTGCTCTCTAACAGTGCCAGGGACCTGGGTTAACACTGGTGTCTCACAGTGCCAGAGACCTGAGTTATCACTGCACTCTCACACTGCCAGCGACACGGGTTAGCACTGCTGTCTCACAGTGCCAGGGACCTGGGTTAACACTGCTGTCTCACAGTGCCAGGGACCCGGGTTAACACTGCTGTCTCACAGTGCCAGGGACCCGGGTTAACACTGCTGTCTCACAGTGCCAGGAACCCGGGTGAACACTGCTGTCTCACAGTGCCAGGGGCCCGGGTTAACACTGCTGTCTCACAGTGCCAGGGACCCGGGTTAACACTGCTGTCTCACAGTGCCAGGGACCCGGGTTAGCACTGCTGACTCACAGTGCCAGGGACCCGGGTTAACACTGCTGTCTCACAGTGCCAGAGACCTGAGTTAGCACTGCTCTCTAACAGTGCCAGGGACCTGGGTTAACACTGGTGTCTCACAGTGCCAGAGACCTGAGTTATCACTGCAGTCACACACTGCCAGCGACACGGGTTAGCACTGCTGTCTCACAGTGCCAGGGACCTGGGTTAACACTGCTGTCTCACAGTGCCAGGGACCCGGGTTAACACTGCTGTCTCACAGTGCCAGGGACCCGGGTTAACACTGCTGTCTCACAGTGCCAGGAACCCGGGTTAACACTGCTGTCTCACAGTGCCAGGGGCCCGGGTTAACACTGCTGTCTCACAGTGCCAGGGACCCGGATTAACACTGCTGTCTCACAGTGCCAGGGACCCGGGTTAGCACTGCTGACTCACAGTGCCAGGGACCCGGGTTAACACTGCTGTCTCACAGTGCCAGAGACCTGAGTTAGCACTGCTCTCTAACAGTGCCAGGGACCTGGGTTAACACTGGTGTCTCACAGTGCCAGAGACCTGAGTTATCACTGTAGTCTCACACTGCCAGCGACACGGGTTAGCACTGCTGTCTCACAGTGCCAGGGACCCGGGTTAACACTGCTGTCTCACAGTGCCAGGGACCCGGGTTAGCACTGCTCTCTCACAGTGCCAGGGACCCGGGTTAACACTGCTGTCTCACAGTGCCAGAGACCTGAGTTAGCACTGCTGTGTCACAGTGCCAGGGACCCGGATTAACACTGCTGCCTCACAGTGCTAGGGACCTGGGATAGCGCTGCTGCCTCACAGTGCCAGGCACCTGGGTTAAAACTGCTGTCTCACAGTGCCAGGGACCTGGGTTAGCACTGCTGTCTCACAGTGCCAGCGACCTGGGTTAGCACTGCTGTCTCACAGTGCCAGAGACCTGGGTTAACACTGCTGCCTCACAGTGCCAGGGACCCGGGTTATCACTGCTGCCTCACAGTGCCAGGGACCCAGGGTTAACACAGCTGTCTCACAGTGCCAGGGACCCGGGTTAACACTGCTGTCACACAGTGCCAGGGATCCGGTTTAACACTGCTGTCTCACAGTGCCAGGAATCCGGGTTAACACTGCTGTCTCACAGTGCCAGGGACCCGGGGTAACACTGCTGTCTCACAGTGCCAGGGACCCAGGGTTAACACTGGTGTCACACAGTGCCAAGTATCCGGGTTAGCACTGCTGTCGCACAGTGCCAGGGATCCGGGTTAGCACTGCTGTCTCACTGTGCCAGGGATCCGGGTTAGCACTGCTGCCTCCCAGTGCCAGGGACCCGGGTTAGCACTTCTGCCTCACAGTGCCAGCGACCTGGGTTAACACTGCTGTCTCACAGTGCCAGGGAACCGGATTAACACTGCTGTCTCACAGTGCCAGGGACACGGGTAAAAACAGGTGTCTCACAGTGCCAGGGACCTGGATTAACACTGCTGTCTCACAGCGCAAGGGAACAGGGTTAACACTGCTGTCTCACAGTGCCAGGGACCTGGGTCAACCCTGCTGTCTCACAGTGCCAGGGACCTGGATTAACACTGCTGCCTCACAGTGCCAGGGAACCGGGTTAACACTGCTGTCCCACAGTGCCAGGGAACCGGGTTAACACTGCTGTCTCACAGAGCCAGGGAGCCGGGTTAACACTGCTGCCTCACAGTGCCAGGGACTCGGGTTAACACTGCTGTCTCACAGTGCCAGGTAGCCGGGTTAACACTGCTGTCTCACAGTGCCAGGGACCCGGGTTAACACTGCTGTCTCACAGTGCCAGGGAGCCGGGTTAACACTGCTGTCTCACAGTGCCAGGGAACCTGGTTAACACTGCTGCCTCACAGTTCCCGGGACCAGCGTTAACACTGCTGCCTCACAGTGCCAGGAACCTGGGTTAACACTGCTGTCTCACAGTGCTAAGGACCTGGGTTAGCACTGCTGCCCCATAGTGCCAAGAAACCGGGTTAACACTGATGCCTCACAGTGCCAGGAACCTGGGTTAACACTGCTGCCTCACAGTGCCAGGGACCCGGGTTAACACTGCTGTCTCACAGCACCAGGGACCCGGGTTAACACTGCTGCCTCACAGTGCCAGGGACCCGGGTTAACACTGCTGTCTCACAGTGCCAGGGACCCGGGTTAGCACTGCTGTCTCACAGTGCCAGGGTTCCGGTTTAACACTGCTGCCTCACAGTGCCAGGGACCCGGGTTAACACTGCTTTCTCACAGTGCCAGGGACCCGGGTTAGCACTGCTGTCTCACAGTGCCAGGACCCGGGTTAACACTGCTGTCTCACTGTGCAAGGACCCGGGTTAACACTGCTGTCTCACTGTGCAAGGACCCGGGTTAACACTGCTTTCTCACAGTGCCAGGGACCCGGGCTAGCACTGCTGTCTCACAGTGCCAGGACCCGGGTTAACACTGCTGTCTCACTGTGCAAGGACCCGGGTTAACACTGCTGTCTCACAGTGCCAGGGACGCGGGTTAACACTGCTGTCTCAAAGTGCCAGGGACGCGGGTTAACACTGCTGTCTCTCGGTGCCAGGGACCCGGGTTCACACTGCTGTCTCAAAGTGCCAGGGACGCGGGTTAACACTGCTGTCTCACAGTGCCAGGAACCCGGGTTAACACTGCTGCCTCACAGAGCCAGGGACCCGGGTTAGCACTGCTGTCTCTCAACACCAGGGACATAAGAACATAGAACATAGAAAATACAGCACAGAACAGGCCCTTCGGCCCACGATGTTGTGCCGAACCTTTGTCCTAGATTAATCATAGATTATCATTGAATTTACAGTGCAGAAGGAGGCCATTCGGCCCTTTGAGTCTGCACCGGCTCTTGGAAAGAGCACCATACCCAAACTCAACACCTCCACCCAACACCAAGGGCAATTTGGACATTAAGGGCAATTTATCATTGGCCAATTCACCTAACCCGCACATCTTTGGACTGTGGGAGGAAACCGGAGCACCCGGAGGAAACCCACGCAGACACGGGGAGGACGTGCAGACTCCGCACAGACAATGACCCAAGCCGGAATCGAACCTGGGACCATGGAGCTGTGAAGCAATTGCGCTATCCACAATGCTACCGTGCTGCCCTTAAGAACAAATTAATCTACACTATATCTTTCTACCGTAATCCATGTACCGAGCCAATAGCTGCTTGAAGTTCCCTAATGTTTCCGACTCAACTACTTCCACAGGCAGTGCATTCCATGCCCCCACTACTCTCTGGGTAAAGAACCTACCTCTGATATCCCTCCTATATCTTCCACCTTTCACCTTAAATTTATGTCCCCTTGTAATGGTGTGTTCCACCCGGGGAAAAAGTCTCTTACTGTCTACTCTATCTATTCCCCTGATCATCTTATAAACCTCTATCAAGTCGCCCCTCATCCTTCTCCGCTCTAATGAGAAAAGGCCTAGCACCCTCAACCTTTCCTCGTAAGACCTACTCTCCATTCCAGGCAACATCCTGGTAAATCTTCTTTGCACCTTTTCCAGAGCTTCCACATCCTTCCTAAAATGAGGCGACCAGAACTGTACACAGT
Organism: Scyliorhinus torazame; assembly: GCF_047496885.1. Classification (NCBI taxonomy): domain Eukaryota; kingdom Metazoa; phylum Chordata; class Chondrichthyes; order Carcharhiniformes; family Scyliorhinidae; genus Scyliorhinus; species Scyliorhinus torazame. The sequence continues at coordinate 249,240,165 of NC_092717.1, forward strand.
ACTCCAAATGTGGCCTTACCAAAGTTTTGTACAGCTGCATCATCACCTCACGGCTCTTAAATTCAATCCCTCTGTTAATGAACGCGAGCACACCATAGGCCTTCTTCACAGCTCTATCCACTTGAGTGGCAACTTTCAAAGATGTATGAACATAGACCCCAAGATCTCTCTGCTCCTCCACATTGCCAAGAACTCTACCGTTAACCCTATATTCCGCATTCATATTTGTCCTTCCAAAATGGACAACCTCACACTTTTCAGGGTTAAACTCCATCTGCCACTTCTCAGCCCAGCTCTGCATCCTATCTATGTCTCTTTGCAGCCAACAACAGACCTCCTTACTATCCACAACTCCACCAATCTTCGTATCGTCTGCAAATTTACTGACCCACCCTTCAACTCCCTCATCCAAGTCATTAATGAAAATCGCAAACAGCAGAGGACCCAGAACTGATCCCTGCGGTACGCCACTGGTAACTGGGATCCAGGCTGAATATTTGCCATCCACCACCACTCTCTGACTTCTATCGGTTAGCCAGTTCGTTATCCAACTGGCCAAATTTCCCACTATCCCATGCCTCCTTACTTTCTGCATAAGCCTACCATGGGGAACTTTATCAAATGCCTTACTAAAATCCATGTACACTACATCCACTGCTTTACCTTCATCCACATGCTTGGTCACCTCCTCAAAGAATTCAATAAGATTTGTAAGGCAAGACCTACCCCTCACAAATCCGTGCTGACTATCCCTAATCAAGCAGTGTCTTTCCAGATGCTCAGAAATCCTATCCTTCAGTACCCTTTCCATTACTTTGCCTACCACCGAAGTAAGACTAACTGGCCTGTAATTCCCAGGGTTATCCCTAGTTCCTTTTTTGAACAGGGGCACGACATTCGCCACTCTCCAATTCCCTGGTACCACCCCTGTTGACAGTGAGGACGAAAAGATCATTGCCAACGGCTCTGCAATTTCATCTCTTGCTTCCCATAGAATCCTTGGATATATCCCGTCAGGCCCGGGGGACTTGTCTATCGGGACGTGGGGTAAAAGTGCTGTCTCACAGTGCCAGGGACCCGGGTTAACACTGCTGCCTCACTGTGCCAGGGACCCGGGTTAACACTGCTGTCTCAAAGTGCCAGGGACGCGGGTTAACACTGCTGTCTCTCGGTGCCAGGGACCCGGGTTCACACTGCTGTCTCAAAGTGCCAGGGACGCGGGTTAACACTGCTGTCTCACAGTGCCAGGAACCCGGGTTAACACTGCTGCCTCACAGAGCCAGGGACCCGGGTTAGGACTGCTGTCTCTCAACACCAGGGACGCGGGGTAAAAGTGCTGTCTCACAGTGCCAGGGACCCGGGTTAACACTGCTGCCTCACAGTGCCAGGGACCCGGGTTAACACTGCTGTCTCACAGTGCCAGGGACCCGGATTAACACTGCTGTCTCACAGTGCCAGGAACCCGGATTAACACTGCTGTCTCATAGTTCTGGGGACCCGGGATAACACTGCTGTCTCAGTGCCAGGGACACGGGTTAACACTGCTGTCTCACAGTGCCAGTGACCCGTGTTAACACTGCTGCCTCACAGTGCCTGCGACCTGGGTTGGCACTGCTGTCTCACAGTGCCAGCGACCTGGGTTAGCACTGCTGTCTCACAGTGCCAGGGATCCGGGTTAACACTGCTGTCTCACAGTGCCAGGGACCCGGGATAACACTGCTGTCTCACAGTGCCAGGGACTGGGTTAGCACTGCTGTCTCACAGTGCCAGGGACCTGGGTTAACACTGCTGTCTCACAGTGCCAGCAACCTCGGTTAGCACTGCTGTCTCACAGTGCTAGGGACCTGGGTTAGCACTGCTGCCTCACAGTGCCAGGCACCTGGGCTAACACTGCTGTCTCACAGTGCCAGCGACCTGGGTTGGCACTGCTCTCACAGTGCCAGCGACCTGGGTTAGCACTGCTGTCTCACAGTGCCAGGGATCCGGGTTAACACTGCTGTCTCACAGTGCCAGGGACCTGGGTTAACACTGCTGTCTCACAGTGCCAGGGAGCTGGGTTAACACTGCTGTCTCACAGTGCCAGGGATCCGGGTTAACTCTGCTGTCTCACAGTGCCAGGGACCCGGGTTAACACTGCTGTCTCACAGTGCCAGGGACCCGGGTTAACACTGCTGTCTCACAGTGCCAGGAACCCGGGTTAACACTGCTGTCTCACAGTGCCAGCGAGCTGAGTTATTACTGCAGTCTCACACTGCCAACGACACGGGTTAGCACTGCCGTCTCACAGTGCCAGGGGCCTGGGTTAACACTGCTGTCTCACAGTGCCAGGGGCCCGGGTTAACACTGCTGACTCACAGTGCCAGGGGCCCGGGTTAGCACTGCTGTCTCACAGTGCCAGGGACCCGGGTTAACACTGCTGTCTCACAGTGCCAGAGACCTGAGTTAGCATTGCTGTCTCACAGTGCCAGGGACCTGGGTTAACACTGCTGTCTCACAGTGCCAGGGCCCCGGGTTAACACTGCTGTCTCACAGTGCCAGGCACCTGGGTTAACACTGCTGTCTCACAGTGCCAGGAACCCGGTTTAGCACCGCTGTCTCACAGTGCCAGGGACCCGGGTTAACACTGCTGTCTCACAGTGCCAGACACCTGAGTTAGCACTGCTGTCTCACAGCGCCAGGGACCTGGGTTAACACTGGTGTCTCACAGTGCCAGAGACCTGAGTTATCACTGCAGTCTCACACTGCCAGCGACACGGGTTAGCACTGCCGTCTCACAGTGCCAGGGGCCCGGGTTAACACTGCTGTCTCACAGTGCCAGGGACCCTGGTTAACACTGCTTTCTCACAGTGCCACGGACCCGGGTTAGCACTGCTGTCTCGCACTGCCAGCGACACGGGTTAGCACTGCTGTCTCACTGTGCCAGGGGCCCGGGTTAACACTGCTGTCTCACAGTGCCAGCGAACAGGGTTAGCACTGCTGCCTCACAAAGCCAGGGACCCGGGTTAACACTGCTGCCTCACAGTGCCAGGGACCCGGGTTAACACCGCTGTCTCACAGTGCCATGGACCCGGGGTAATACTGCTGTCTCACAGTGCCAGGTACCTGGGTTAACACTGGTATCTCACAGTGCCAGAGACCTTAGTTTTCACTGCAGTCTCACACTGCCAGCGACACGGATTAGCACTACTGTCTCACAGTGCCAGGGATCTGGTTTAGAACTGCTGTCTCACAGTGCCAGGGACCTGGGTTAACACAGCTGTCACACAGTGCCAGGAAACTGGGTTAGCACTGCTGTCTCACAGTGCCAGGGACCCAGGATAACACTGCTGTCTCACAGTGCCAGCGACCTGGGTTAGCACTGCTGTCTCACAGTGCCAGGGATCCGGGTTAACACTGCTGTCTCACAGTGCCAGGGTCCCGGGATAACACTGCTGTCTCACAGTGCCAGGGACTGGGTTAGCACTGCTGTCTCGCAGTGCCAGGGACCTGGGTTAACACTGCTGTCTCACAGTGCCAGCAACCTCGGTTAGCACTGCTGTCTCACAGTGCTAGGGACCTGGGTTAGCACTGCTGCCTCACAGTGCCAGGCACCTGGGCTAACACTGCTGTCTCACAGTGCCAGCGACCTGGGTTGGCACTGCTGTCTCACAGTGCCAGCGACCTGGGTTAGCACTGCTGTCTCACAGTGCCAGGGATCCGGGTTAACACTGCTGTCTCACAGTGCCAGGGACCTGGGTTAACACTGCTGTCTCACAGTGCCAGGGATCCGGGTTAACTCTGCGGTCTCACAGTGCCAGGGACCCGGGTTAACACTGCTGTCTCACAGTGCCAGGGATCCGGGTTAACTCTGCGGTCTCACAGTGCCAGGGACCCGGGTTAACACTGCTGTCTCACAGTGCCAGGGACCCGGGCTAACACTGCTGTCTCACAGTGCCAGGAACCCGGGTTAACACTGCTGTCTCACAGTGCCAGCGAGCTGAGTTATCACTGCAGTCTCACACTGCCAGCGACACGGGTTAGCACTGCCGTCTCACAGTGCCAGGGGCCTGGGTTAACACTGCTGTCTCACAGTGCCAGGGACCCGGGTTAACACTGCTGTCTCACAGTGCCAGAGACCTGAGTTAGCACTGCTGTCTCACAGTGCCAGGGACCTGGGTTAACACTGCTGTCTCACAGTGCCAGAGACCTGAATTATCACTGCAGTCTCACACTGCCAACGACACGGGTTAGCACTGCTCTCTCACAGTGCCAGGGACCTGGGTTAGCACTGCTGTCTCACAGTGCCAGGGTCCTGGGTTAACACAGCTGTCACACAGTGCCAGGAACCTGGGTTAGCACTGCTGTCTCACTGTGCCAGGAACCCGGGTTAACACTGCTGTATCACAGTGCCAGGGACCCAGGATAACACTGCTGTCTCACAGTGCCAGGGACCCGGGTTAACACTGCTGACTCACAGTGCCAGGGACCCGGGTTAACACTGCTGTCTCACAGTGCCAGGGCCCCGGGTTAACACTGCTGTCTCACAGTGCCAGGCACCTGGGTTAACACTGCTGTCTCACAGTGCCAGGGACCCGGTTTAGCACCGCTGTCTCACAGTGCCAGGGACCCGGGTTAACACTGCTGTCTCACAGTGCCAGACACCTGAGTTAGCACTGCTGCCTCACAGCGCCAGGGACCTGGGTTAACACTGGTGTCTCACAGTGCCAGAGACCTGAGTTATCACTGCAGTCGCACACTGCCAGCGACACGGGTTAGCACTGCCGTCTCACAGTGCCAGGGGCCCGGGTTAACACTGCTGTCTCACAGTGCCAGGGACCCGGGTTAACACTGCTTTCTCACAGTGCCAGGGACCCGGGTTAGCACTGCTGTCTCGCACTGCCAGCGACACGGGTTAGCACTGCCGTCTCACTGTGCCAGGGGCCCGGGTTAACACTGCTGTCTCACAGTGCCAGGGAACCGGGTTTGCACTGCTGCCTCACAAAGCCAGGGACCCGGGTTAACACTGCTGCCTCACAGTGCCAGGGACCCGGGTTAACACTGCTGTCTCACAGTGCCATGGACCCGGGGTAACACTGCTGTCTCACAGTGCCAGGGACCCGGGTTAACACTGGTATCTCACAGTGCCAGAGACCTTAGTTATCACTGCAGTCTCACACTGCCAGCGACACGGATTAGCACTACTGTCTCACAGTGCCAGGGATCTGGTTTAGCACTGCTGTCTCACAGTGCCAGGGACCTGGGTTAACACAGCTGTCTCACAGCGCAAGGGAACAGGGTTAACACTGCTGTCTCACAGTGCCAGGGAACCAGGTTAACACTGCTGTCTCACAGTGCCAGGGAACCGGGTTAACACTGCTGTCTCACAGCGCCAGGGAACCGGGTTAACACTGCTGTCTCACAGCGCCAGGGAACCGAGTTAACACTGCTGTCTCACAGTGCCAGTGACCCGGGTTAACACTGCTGTCTCACAGTGCCAGGGAGCCGGGTTAACACTGCTGTCACACAGTGCCAGGGAACCTGGTTAACACTGCTGCCTCACAGTTCCAGGGACCAGCGTTAACACTGCTGCCTCACAGTGCCAGGAACCTGGGTTAACACTGCTGTCTCACAGTGCTAGGGACCTGGGTTAGCACTGCTGCCCCATAGTGCCAAGAAACCGGGTAAACACTGCTGCCTCACAGTGCCAGGAAACTGGGTTAACACTGCTGCCTCACAGTGCCAGGGACCCGGGTTAACACTGCAGTCTCACAGCACCAGGGACCCGGGTTAACACTGCTGCCTCGCTGTGCCAGGGACCCGGGTTAACACTGCTTTCTCACAGTGCCAGGACCCGGTTTAACACTGCTGTCTCACTGTGCAAGGACCCGGGTTAACACTGCTGTCTCACTGTGCAAGGACCCGGGTTAACACTGCTTTCTCACAGTGCCAGGGACCCGCGTTAACACTGCTGTTTCACAGTGCCAGGGACCCAGGCTAGCACTGCTGTCTCACAGTGCCAGGACCCGGGATAACACTGCTCTCTCACTGTGCAAGGACCCAGGATAACACTGCTGTCTCACAGTGCCAGGGACGCGGGTTAACACTGCTGTCTCACAGTGCGGGGGACCCGGGTTAACACTGCTGTCTCACAGTGCCAGGGAACCTGGTTAACACTGCTGCCTCACAGTGCCAGGGACCCGGGTTAACACTGCTGCCTCACAGTGCCAGGGACCCAGGTTAGCACTGCTGCCTCACAGTTCCAGGGACCAGCGTTAACACTGCTGCCTCACAGTGCCAGGAACCTGGGTTAACACTGCTGTCTCACAGTGCTAGGGACCTGGGTTAGCACTGCTGCCCCATAGTGCCAAGAAACCGGGTTAACACTGCTGCCTCACAGTGCCAGGATCCTGGGTTAACACTGCTGCCACACAGTGCCAGGGACCCGGGTTAACACTGCTGTCTCACAGCACCAGGGACCCGGGTTAACACTGCTGCCTCACAGTGCCAGGGACCCGGGTTAACACTGCTTTCTCACAGTGCCAGGGACCGGGGTTAGCACTGCTGTCTCACAGTGCCAGGGTTCCGTGTTAACACTGCTGCCTCACAGTGCCAGGGACCCGGGTTAACACTGCTTTCTCACAGTGCCAGGGACCCGGGTTAGCACTGCTGTCTCACAGTGCCAGGACTCGGGTTAACACTGCTGTCTCACTGTGCAAGGACCCGGGTTAACACTGCTGTCTCACTGTGCAAGGACCCGGGTTAACACTGCTTTCTCACAGTGCCAGAGACCCGGGCTAGCACTGCTGTCTCACAGTGCCAGGACCCGGGTTAACACTGCTGTCTCACTGTGCAAGGACCCGGGTTAACACTGCTGTCTCACAGTGCCAGGGACGCGGGTTAACACTGCTGTCTCAAAGTGCCAGGGACGTGGGTTAACACTGCTGTCTCTCGGTGCCAGGGACCCGGGTTCACACTGCTGTCTCAAAGTGCCAGGGACGCGGGTTAACACTGCTGTCTCACAGTGCCAGGAACCCGGGTTAACACTGCTGCCTCACCGAGCCAGGGACCCGGGTTAGCACTGCTGTCTCTCAACACCAGGGACGCGGGGTAAAAGTGCTGTCTCACAGTGCCAGGGACCCGGGTTAACACTGCTGCCTCACAGTGCCAGGGACCCGTGTTAACACTGCTGTCTCAAAGTGCCAGGAACCCGGGTTAACACTGCTGCCTCACGGTGCGAGGGACCCGGGTTCACACTGCTGTCTCAAAGTGCCAGGGACGCGGGTTAACACTGCTGTCTCACAGGGCCAGGAACCCGGGTTAGCACTGCTGCCTCACAGTGCCAGGGACCCGGGTTAACACTGCTGTCTCACAGTGCCAGGGACCCGGGGTAACACTGCTGTCTCACAGTGCCAGTGACCTGGGTTAACACTGGTGTCTCACAGTGCCAGAGACCTTAGTTATCACTGCAGTCTCACACTGCCAGCGACACGGATTAGCACTGCTGTCTCACAGTGCCAGTGAGCTGGGTTAGCACTGCTGTCTCACAGTGCCAGGGACCTGGGTTAACACAGCTGTCACACAGTGCCAGGAACCTGGGTTAGCACTGCTGTCTCACAGTGCCAGGAACCCGGGTTAACACTGCTGTATCACAGTGCCAGGGACCCAGGATAACACTTCTGTCTCACAGTGCCAGGGACCCGGGTTAACACTGCTGTCTCACAGTGCCAGGGACCCGGGTTAACACTGCTGTCTCACAGTGCCAGGGACCCGGGTTAACACTGCTGTCTCACAGTGCCAGGGACCCGGATTAACACTGCTGTCTCACAGTGCTAGGGACCTGGGTTAGCACTGCTGCCTCACAGTGCCAGGTACCTGGGTTAACACTGCTGTCTCACAGTGCCAGGGACCCGGGTTAACACTGCTGTCTCACAGGGCCAGGGACCCGGGTTAACACTGCTGTCTCACAGGGCCAGGGACCAGGGTTAACACTGCTGCCTCACAGTGCCAGGGACCCAGGTTAACACTGCTGCCTCACAGTTCCAGGGACCAGCGTTAACACTGCTGCCTCACAGTGCCAGGAACCTGGGTTAACACTGCTGTCTCACAGTGCTAGGGACCTGGGTTAGCACTGCTGCCCCATAGTGCCAAGAAACCGGGTTAACACTGCTGCCTGACAGTGCCAGGAACCTGGGTTAACACTGCTGCCACACAGTGCCAGGGACCCGGGTTAACACTGCTGTCTCACAGCACCAGGGACCCGGGTTAACACTGCTTTCTCACAGTGCCAGAGACCCGTGTTAACACTGCTGTCTCACAGGGCCAGGGACCCGGGTTAACACTGCTGTCTCACAGGGCCAGGGACCCGGGTTAACACTGCTGTCTCACAGGGCCAGGGACCCGGGTTAACACTGCTGCCTCACAGTGCCAGGGACCCAGGTTAACACTGCTGCCTCACAGTTCCAGGGACCAGCGTTAACACTGCTGCCTCACAGTGCCAGGAACCTGGGTTAACACTGCTGTCTCACAGTGCTAGGGACCTGGGTTAGCACTGCTGCCCCATAGTGCCAAGAAACCGGGTTAACACTGCTGCCTGACAGTGCCAGGAACCTGGGTTAACACTGCTGCCACACAGTGCCAGGGACCCGGGTTAACACTGCTGTCTCACAGTGCCAGGGACCGGGGTTAGCACTGCTGTCTCACAGTGCCAGGGTTCCGTGTTAACACTGCTGCCTCACAGTGCCAGGGACCCGGGTTAACACTGCTTTCTCACAGTGCCAGGGACCCGGGTTAGCACTGCTGTCTCACAGTGCCAGGACTCGGGTTAACACTGCTGTCTCACTGTGCAAGGACCCGGGTTAACACTGCTGTCTCACAGTGCCAGAGACCCGGGCTAGCACTGCTGCCTCACAGTGCCAGGACCCGGGTTAACACTGCTGTCTCACTGTGCAAGGACCCGGGTTAACACTGCTGTCTCACAGTGCCAGGGACGCGGGTTAACACTGCTGTCTCAAAGTGCCAGGGACGTGGGTTAACACTGCTGTCCCTCGGTGCCAGGGACCCGGGTTCACACTGCTGTCTCAAAGTGCCAGGGACGCGGGTTAACACTGCTGTCTCACAGTGCCAGGAACCCGGGTTAACACTGCTGCCTCACCGAGCCAGGGACCCGGGTTAGCACTGCTGTCTCTCAACACCAGGGACGCGGGGTAAAAGTGCTGTCTCACAGTGCCAGGGACCCGGGTTAACACTGCTGCCTCACAGTGCCAGGGACCCGTGTTAACACTGCTGTCTCAAAGTGCCAGGAACCCGGGTTAACACTGCTGCCTCACGGTGCGAGGGACCCGGGTTCACACTGCTGTCTCAAAGTGCCAGGGACGCGGGTTAACACTGCTGTCTCACAGGGCCAGGAACCCGGGTTAGCACTGCTGCCTCACAGTGCCAGGGACCCGGGTTAACACTGCTGTCTCACAGTGCCAGGGACCCGGGGTAACACTGCTGTCTCACAGTGCCAGTGACCTGGGTTAACACTGGTGTCTCACAGTGCCAGAGACCTTAGTTATCACTGCAGTCTCACACTGCCAGCGACACGGATTAGCACTGCTGTCTCACAGTGCCAGGGAGCTGGGTTAGCACTGCTGTCTCACAGTGCCAGGGACCTGGGTTAACACAGCTGTCACACAGTGCCAGGAACCTGGGTTAGCACTGCTGTCTCACAGTGCCAGGAACCCGGGTTAACACTGCTGTATCACAGTGCCAGGGACCCAGGATAACACTTCTGTCTCACAGTGCCAGGGACCCGGGTTAACACTGCTGTCTCACAGTGCCAGGGACCCGGGTTAACACTGCTGTCTCACAGTGCCAGGGACCCAGGTTAACACTGCTGCCTCACAGTGCCAGGGACCCGGGTTAGCACTGCTGCCTCACAGTGCCAGGGACCCAGGTTAAAACTGCTGTCTCACAGTGCCAAGGACCCGGGTTAACACTGCTGTCTCACAGTGCCAGGGACCTGGGTTAACACTGCTGTCTCACAGCGCCAGGGACTCGGGTTAACACTGCTGCCTCACAGCGCCAGGGACCCGGGTTAACACTGCTGTCTCACAGCGCCAGGGACTCGGGTTAACACTGCTGTCTCACAGTGCCAGGGACCCAGGTTAAAACTGCTGTCTCACAGTGCCAGGGACCTGGGTTAACACTGCTGTCTCACAGCACCAGGGACCCGGGTTAACACTGCTGCCTCACAGTGCCAGGGACCCGGGTTAACACTGCTTTCTCACAGTGCCAGGGACCGGGGTTAGCACTGCTGTCTCACAGTGCCAGGGTTCCGTGTTAACACTGCTGCCTCACAGTGCCAGGGACCCGGGTTAACACTGCTTTCTCACAGTGCCAGGGACCCGGGTTAGCACTGCTGTCTCACAGTGCCAGGACTCGGGTTAACACTGCTGTCTCACTGTGCAAGGACCCGGGTTAACACTGCTGTCTCACTGTGCAAGGACCCGGGTTAACACTGCTTTCTCACAGTGCCAGAGACCCGGGCTAGCACTGCTGTCTCACAGTGCCAGGACCCGGGTTAACACTGCTGTCTCACTGTGCAAGGACCCGGGTTAACACTGCTGTCTCACAGTGCCAGGGACGCGGGTTAACACTGCTGTCTCAAAGTGCCAGGGACGTGGGTTAACACTGCTGTCTCTCGGTGCCAGGGACCCGGGTTCACACTGCTGTCTCAAAGTGCCAGGGACGCGGGTTAACACTGCTGTCTCACAGTGCCAGGAACCCGGGTTAACACTGCTGCCTCACCGAGCCAGGGACCCGGGTTAGCACTGCTGTCTCTCAACACCAGGGACGCGGGGTAAAAGTGCTGTCTCACAGTGCCAGGGACCCGGGTTAACACTGCTGCCTCACAGTGCCAGGGACCCGTGTTAACACTGCTGTCTCAAAGTGCCAGGAACCCGGGTTAACACTGCTGCCTCACGGTGCGAGGGACCCGGGTTCACACTGCTGTCTCAAAGTGCCAGGGACGCGGGTTAACACTGCTGTCTCACAGGGCCAGGAACCCGGGTTAGCACTGCTGCCTCACAGTGCCAGGGACCCGGGTTAACACTGCTGTCTCACAGTGCCAGGGACCCGGGGTAACACTGCTGTCTCACAGTGCCAGTGACCTGGGTTAACACTGGTGTCTCACAGTGCCAGAGACCTTAGTTATCACTGCAGTCTCACACTGCCAGCGACACGGATTAGCACTGCTGTCTCACAGTGCCAGGGAGCTGGGTTAGCACTGCTGTCTCACAGTGCCAGGGACCTGGGTTAACACAGCTGTCACACAGTGCCAGGAACCTGGGTTAGCACTGCTGTCTCACAGTGCCAGGAACCCGGGTTAACACTGCTGTATCACAGTGCCAGGGACCCAGGATAACACTTCTGTCTCACAGTGCCAGGGACCCGGGTTAACACTGCTGTCTCACAGTGCCAGGGACCCGGGTTAACACTGCTGTCTCACAGTGCCAGGGACCCGGGTTAACACTGCTGTCTCACAGTGCCAGGGACCCGGATTAACACTGCTGTCTCACAGTGCTAGGGACCTGGGTTAGCACTGCTGCCTCACAGTGCCAGGTACCTGGGTTAACACTGCTGTCTCACAGTGCCAGGGACCCGGGTTAACACTGCTGTCTCACAGGGCCAGGGACCCGGGTTAACACTGCTGTCTCACAGGGCCAGGGACCCGGGTTAACACTGCTGCCTCACAGTGCCAGGGACCCAGGTTAACACTGCTGCCTCACAGTTCCAGGGACCAGCGTTAACACTGCTGCCTCACAGTGCCAGGAACCTGGGTTAACACTGCTGTCTCACAGTGCTAGGGACCTGGGTTAGCACTGCTGCCCCATAGTGCCAAGAAACCGGGTTAACACTGCTGCCTGACAGTGCCAGGAACCTGGGTTAACACTGCTGCCACACAGTGCCAGGGACCCGGGTTAACACTGCTGTCTCACAGCACCAGGGACCCGGGTTAACACTGCTTTCTCACAGTGCCAGAGACCCGTGTTAACACTGCTGTCTCACAGGGCCAGGGACCCGGGTTAACACTGCTGTCTCACAGGGCCAGGGACCCGGGTTAACACTGCTGTCTCACAGGGCCAGGGACCCGGGTTAACACTGCTGCCTCACAGTGCCAGGGACCCAGGTTAACACTGCTGCCTCACAGTTCCAGGGACCAGCGTTAACACTGCTGCCTCACAGTGCCAGGAACCTGGGTTAACACTGCTGTCTCACAGTGCTAGGGACCTGGGTTAGCACTGCTGCCCCATAGTGCCAAGAAACCGGGTTAACACTGCTGCCTGACAGTGCCAGGAACCTGGGTTAACACTGCTGCCACACAGTGCCAGGGACCCGGGTTAACACTGCTGTCTCACAGTGCCAGGGACCGGGGTTAGCACTGCTGTCTCACAGTGCCAGGGTTCCGTGTTAACACTGCTGCCTCACAGTGCCAGGGACCCGGGTTAACACTGCTTTCTCACAGTGCCAGGGACCCGGGTTAGCACTGCTGTCTCACAGTGCCAGGACTCGGGTTAACACTGCTGTCTCACTGTGCAAGGACCCGGGTTAACACTGCTGTCTCACAGTGCCAGAGACCCGGGCTAGCACTGCTGCCTCACAGTGCCAGGACCCGGGTTAACACTGCTGTCTCACTGTGCAAGGACCCGGGTTAACACTGCTGTCTCACAGTGCCAGGGACGCGGGTTAACACTGCTGTCTCAAAGTGCCAGGGACGTGGGTTAACACTGCTGTCCCTCGGTGCCAGGGACCCGGGTTCACACTGCTGTCTCAAAGTGCCAGGGACGCGGGTTAACACTGCTGTCTCACAGTGCCAGGAACCCGGGTTAACACTGCTGCCTCACCGAGCCAGGGACCCGGGTTAGCACTGCTGTCTCTCAACACCAGGGACGCGGGGTAAAAGTGCTGTCTCACAGTGCCAGGGACCCGGGTTAACACTGCTGCCTCACAGTGCCAGGGACCCGTGTTAACACTGCTGTCTCAAAGTGCCAGGAACCCGGGTTAACACTGCTGCCTCACGGTGCGAGGGACCCGGGTTCACACTGCTGTCTCAAAGTGCCAGGGACGCGGGTTAACACTGCTGTCTCACAGGGCCAGGAACCCGGGTTAGCACTGCTGCCTCACAGTGCCAGGGACCCGGGTTAACACTGCTGTCTCACAGTGCCAGGGACCCGGGGTAACACTGCTGTCTCACAGTGCCAGTGACCTGGGTTAACACTGGTGTCTCACAGTGCCAGAGACCTTAGTTATCACTGCAGTCTCACACTGCCAGCGACACGGATTAGCACTGCTGTCTCACAGTGCCAGGGAGCTGGGTTAGCACTGCTGTCTCACAGTGCCAGGGACCTGGGTTAACACAGCTGTCACACAGTGCCAGGAACCTGGGTTAGCACTGCTGTCTCACAGTGCCAGGAACCCGGGTTAACACTGCTGTATCACAGTGCCAGGGACCCAGGATAACACTTCTGTCTCACAGTGCCAGGGACCCGGGTTAACACTGCTGTCTCACAGTGCCAGGGACCCGGGTTAACACTGCTGTCTCACAGTGCCAGGGACCCAGGTTAACACTGCTGCCTCACAGTGCCAGGGACCCGGGTTAGCACTGCTGCCTCACAGTGCCAGGGACCCAGGTTAAAACTGCTGTCTCACAGTGCCAAGGACCCGGGTTAACACTGCTGTCTCACAGTGCCAGGGACCTGGGTTAACACTGCTATCTCACAGCGCCAGGGACTCGGGTTAACACTGCTGCCTCACAGCGCCAGGGACCCGGGTTAACACTGCTGTCTCACAGCGCCAGGGACTCGGGTTAACACTGCTGTCTCACAGTGCCAGGGACCCAGGTTAAAACTGCTGTCTCACAGTGCCAGGGACCTGGGTTAACACTGCTGTCTCACAGCGCCAGGGACTCGGGTTAACACTGCTGCCTCACAGCGCCAGGGACCCGGGTTAACACTGCTGTCTCACAGCGCCAGGGACTCGGGTTAACACTGCTGCCTCACAGTGCCAGGGACCTGGGTTAACACAGCTGTCACACAGTGCCAGGAACCAGGGTTAGCACTGCTGTCTCACAGTGCCAGGAACCCGGGTTAACACTGCTGTATCACAGTGCCAGGGACCCAGGATAACACTTCTGTCTCACAGTGCCAGGGACCCGGGTTAACACTGCTGTCTCACAGTGCCAGGGACCCGGGTTAACACTGCTGTCTCACAGTGCCAGGGACCCAGGTTAACACTGCTGCCTCACAGTGCCAGGGACCCGGGTTAGCACTGCTGCCTCACAGTGCCAGGGATCCAGGTTAAAACTGCTGTCTCACAGTGCCAAGGACCCGGGTTAACACTGCTGTCTCACAGTGCCAGGGACCTGGGTTAACACTGCTGTCTCACAGCGCCAGGGACTCGGGTTAACACTGCTGCCTCACAGCGCCAGGGACCCGGGTTAACACTGCTGTCTCACAGCGCCAGGGACTCGGGTTAACACTGCTGTCTCACAGTGCCAGGGACCCAGGTTAAAACTGCTGTCTCACAGTGCCAGGGACCTGGGTTAACACTGCTGTCTCACAGCGCCAGGGACTCGGGTTAACACTGCTGCCTCACAGCGCCAGGGACCCGGGTTAACACTGCTGTCTCACAGCGCCAGGGACTCGGGTTAACACTGCTGTCTCACAGTGCCAGGGAACCTGGTTAGCACTGCTGCCTCACAGTGCCAGGGACCCGGGTTAACACTGCTGCCTCACAGTGCCAGGGACCCAGGTTAGCACTGCTGCCTCACAGTTCCAGGGACCAGCGTTAACACTGCTGCCTCACAGTGCCAGGAACCTGGGTTAACACTGCTGTCTCACAGTGCTAGGGACCTGGGTTAGCACTGCTGCCCCATAGTGCCAAGAAACCGGGTTAACACTGCTGCCTCACAGTGCCAGGAACCTGGGTTAACACTGCTGCCACACAGTGCCAGGGACCCGGGTTAACACTGCTGTCTCACAGCACCAGGGACCCGGGTTAACACTGCTGCCTCACAGTGCCAGGGACCCGGGTTAACACTGCTTTCTCACAGTGCCAGGGACCGGGGTTAGCACTGCTGTCTCACAGTGCCAGGGTTCCGTGTTAACACTGCTGCCTCACAGTGCCAGGGACCCGGGTTAACACTGCTTTCTCACAGTGCCAGGGACCCGGGTTAGCACTGCTGTCTCACAGTGCCAGGACTCGGGTTAACACTGCTGTCTCACTGTGCAAGGACCCGGGTTAACACTGCTGTCTCACTGTGCAAGGACCCGGGTTAACACTGCTTTCTCACAGTGCCAGAGACCCGGGCTAGCACTGCTGTCTCACAGTGCCAGGACCCGGGTTAACACTGCTGTCTCACTGTGCAAGGACCCGGGTTAACACTGCTGTCTCACAGTGCCAGGGACGCGGGTTAACACTGCTGTCTCAAAGTGCCAGGGACGTGGGTTAACACTGCTGTCTCTCGGTGCCAGGGACCCGGGTTCACACTGCTGTCTCAAAGTGCCAGGGACGCGGGTTAACACTGCTGTCTCACAGTGCCAGGAACCCGGGTTAACACTGCTGCCTCACCGAGCCAGGGACCCGGGTTAGCACTGCTGTCTCTCAACACCAGGGACGCGGGGTAAAAGTGCTGTCTCACAGTGCCAGGGACCCGGGTTAACACTGCTGCCTCACAGTGCCAGGGACCCGTGTTAACACTGCTGTCTCAAAGTGCCAGGAACCCGGGTTAACACTGCTGCCTCACGGTGCGAGGGACCCGGGTTCACACTGCTGTCTCAAAGTGCCAGGGACGCGGGTTAACACTGCTGTCTCACAGGGCCAGGAACCCGGGTTAGCACTGCTGCCTCACAGTGCCAGGGACCCGGGTTAACACTGCTGTCTCACAGTGCCAGGGACCCGGGGTAACACTGCTGTCTCACAGTGCCAGTGACCTGGGTTAACACTGGTGTCTCACAGTGCCAGAGACCTTAGTTATCACTGCAGTCTCACACTGCCAGCGACACGGATTAGCACTGCTGTCTCACAGTGCCAGGGAGCTGGGTTAGCACTGCTGTCTCACAGTGCCAGGGACCTGGGTTAACACAGCTGTCACACAGTGCCAGGAACCTGGGTTAGCACTGCTGTCTCACAGTGCCAGGAACCCGGGTTAACACTGCTGTATCACAGTGCCAGGGACCCAGGATAACACTTCTGTCTCACAGTGCCAGGGACCCGGGTTAACACTGCTGTCTCACAGTGCCAGGGACCCGGGTTAACACTGCTGTCTCACAGTGCCAGGGACCCGGGTTAACACTGCTGTCTCACAGTGCCAGGGACCCGGATTAACACTGCTGTCTCACAGTGCTAGGGACCTGGGTTAGCACTGCTGCCTCACAGTGCCAGGTACCTGGGTTAACACTGCTGTCTCACAGTGCCAGGGACCCGGGTTAACACTGCTGTCTCACAGGGCCAGGGACCCGGGTTAACACTGCTGTCTCACAGGGCCAGGGACCCGGGTTAACACTGCTGCCTCACAGTGCCAGGGACCCAGGTTAACACTGCTGCCTCACAGTTCCAGGGACCAGCGTTAACACTGCTGCCTCACAGTGCCAGGAACCTGGGTTAACACTGCTGTCTCACAGTGCTAGGGACCTGGGTTAGCACTGCTGCCCCATAGTGCCAAGAAACCGGGTTAACACTGCTGCCTGACAGTGCCAGGAACCTGGGTTAACACTGCTGCCACACAGTGCCAGGGACCCGGGTTAACACTGCTGTCTCACAGCACCAGGGACCCGGGTTAACACTGCTTTCTCACAGTGCCAGAGACCCGTGTTAACACTGCTGTCTCACAGGGCCAGGGACCCGGGTTAACACTGCTGTCTCACAGGGCCAGGGACCCGGGTTAACACTGCTGTCTCACAGGGCCAGGGACCCGGGTTAACACTGCTGCCTCACAGTGCCAGGGACCCAGGTTAACACTGCTGCCTCACAGTTCCAGGGACCAGCGTTAACACTGCTGCCTCACAGTGCCAGGAACCTGGGTTAACACTGCTGTCTCACAGTGCTAGGGACCTGGGTTAGCACTGCTGCCCCATAGTGCAAAGAAACCGGGTTAACACTGCTGCCTGACAGTGCCAGGAACCTGGGTTAACACTGCTGCCACACAGTGCCAGGGACCCGGGTTAACACTGCTGTCTCACAGTGCCAGGGACCGGGGTTAGCACTGCTGTCTCACAGTGCCAGGGTTCCGTGTTAACACTGCTGCCTCACAGTGCCAGGGACCCGGGTTAACACTGCTTTCTCACAGTGCCAGGGACCCGGGTTAGCACTGCTGTCTCACAGTGCCAGGACTCGGGTTAACACTGCTGTCTCACTGTGCAAGGACCCGGGTTAACACTGCTGTCTCACAGTGCCAGAGACCCGGGCTAGCACTGCTGCCTCACAGTGCCAGGACCCGGGTTAACACTGCTGTCTCACTGTGCAAGGACCCGGGTTAACACTGCTGTCTCACAGTGCCAGGGACGCGGGTTAACACTGCTGTCTCAAAGTGCCAGGGACGTGGGTTAACACTGCTGTCCCTCGGTGCCAGGGACCCGGGTTCACACTGCTGTCTCAAAGTGCCAGGGACGCGGGTTAACACTGCTGTCTCACAGTGCCAGGAACCCGGGTTAACACTGCTGCCTCACCGAGCCAGGGACCCGGGTTAGCACTGCTGTCTCTCAACACCAGGGACGCGGGGTAAAAGTGCTGTCTCACAGTGCCAGGGACCCGGGTTAACACTGCTGCCTCACAGTGCCAGGGACCCGTGTTAACACTGCTGTCTCAAAGTGCCAGGAACCCGGGTTAACACTGCTGCCTCACGGTGCGAGGGACCCGGGTTCACACTGCTGTCTCAAAGTGCCAGGGACGCGGGTTAACACTGCTGTCTCACAGGGCCAGGAACCCGGGTTAGCACTGCTGCCTCACAGTGCCAGGGACCCGGGTTAACACTGCTGTCTCACAGTGCCAGGGACCCGGGGTAACACTGCTGTCTCACAGTGCCAGTGACCTGGGTTAACACTGGTGTCTCACAGTGCCAGAGACCTTAGTTATCACTGCAGTCTCACACTGCCAGCGACACGGATTAGCACTGCTGTCTCACAGTGCCAGGGAGCTGGGTTAGCACTGCTGTCTCACAGTGCCAGGGACCTGGGTTAACACAGCTGTCACACAGTGCCAGGAACCTGGGTTAGCACTGCTGTCTCACAGTGCCAGGAACCCGGGTTAACACTGCTGTATCACAGTGCCAGGGACCCAGGATAACACTTCTGTCTCACAGTGCCAGGGACCCGGGTTAACACTGCTGTCTCACAGTGCCAGGGACCCGGGTTAACACTGCTGTCTCACAGTGCCAGGGACCCAGGTTAACACTGCTGCCTCACAGTGCCAGGGACCCGGGTTAGCACTGCTGCCTCACAGTGCCAGGGACCCAGGTTAAAACTGCTGTCTCACAGTGCCAAGGACCCGGGTTAACACTGCTGTCTCACAGTGCCAGGGACCTGGGTTAACACTGCTGTCTCACAGCGCCAGGGACTCGGGTTAACACTGCTGCCTCACAGCGCCAGGGACCCGGGTTAACACTGCTGTCTCACAGCGCCAGGGACTCGGGTTAACACTGCTGTCTCACAGTGCCAGGGACCCAGGTTAAAACTGCTGTCTCACAGTGCCAGGGACCTGGGTTAACACTGCTGTCTCACAGCACCAGGGACCCGGGTTAACACTGCTGCCTCACAGTGCCAGGGACCCGTGTTAACACTGCTGTCTCAAAGTGCCAGGGACCCGGGTTAACACTGCTGCCTCACGGTGCGAGGGACCCGGGTTCACACTGCTGTCTCAAAGTGCCAGGGACGCGGGTTAACACTGCTGTCTCACAGGGCCAGGAACCCGGGTTAGCACTGCTGCCTCACAGTGCCAGGGACCCGGGTTAACACTGCTGTCTCACAGTGCCAGGGACCCGGGGTAACACTGCTGTCTCACAGTGCCAGTGACCTGGGTTAACACTGGTGTCTCACAGTGCCAGAGACCTTAGTTATCACTGCAGTCTCACACTGCCAGCGACACGGATTAGCACTGCTGTCTCACAGTGCCAGGGAGCTGGGTTAGCACTGCTGTCTCACAGTGCCAGGGACCTGGGTTAACACAGCTGTCACACAGTGCCAGGAACCTGGGTTAGCACTGCTGTCTCACAGTGCCAGGAACCCGGGTTAACACTGCTGTATCACAGTGCCAGGGACCCAGGATAACACTTCTGTCTCACAGTGCCAGGGACCCGGGTTAACACTGCTGTCTCACAGTGCCAGGGACCCGGGTTAACACTGCTGTCTCACAGTGCCAGGGACCCAGGTTAACACTGCTGCCTCACAGTGCCAGGGACCCGGGTTAGCACTGCTGCCTCACAGTGCCAGGGACCCAGGTTAAAACTGCTGTCTCACAGTGCCAAGGACCCGGGTTAACACTGCTGTCTCACAGTGCCAGGGACCTGGTTTAACACTGCTGTCTCACAGCGCCAGGGACTCGGGTTAACACTGCTGCCTCACAGCGCCAGGGACCCGGGTTAACACTGCTGTCTCACAGCGCCAGGGACTCGGGTTAACACTGCTGTCTCACAGTGCCAGGGACCCAGGTTAAAACTGCTGTCTCACAGTGCCAGGGACCTGGGTTAACACTGCTGTCTCACAGCGCCAGGGACTCGGGTTAACACTGCTGCCTCACAGCGCCAGGGACCCGGGTTAACACTGCTGTCTCACAGCGCCAGGGACTCGGATTAACACTGCTGCCTCACAGTGCCAGGGACCTGGGTTAACACTGCTGTCTTACAGTGCCAGGGACCTGGGTTAACACTGCTGTCTCACAGCACCAGGGACCCGGGTTAACACTGCTGCCTCACAGTGCCAGGGACCTGGGTTAGCACTGCTGTCTCACAGAGCCAGGGATCCAGGTTAACACTGCTGTCTCACAGTGCCAGGGACCCGGGTTAACACTGCTGTCTCACAGTGCCAGGGACCCAGGTTAACACTGCTGCCTCACAGTGCCAGGGACCCGGGTTAGCACTGCTGCCTCACAGTGCCAGGGACCCAGGTTAAAACTGCTGTCTCACAGTGCCAAGGACCCGGGTTAACACTGCTGTCTCACAGTGCCAGGGACCTGGTTTAACACTGCTGTCTCACAGCGCCAGGGACTCGGGTTAACACTGCTGCCTCACAGCGCCAGGGACCCGGGTTAACACTGCTGTCTCACAGCGCCAGGGACTCGGGTTAACACTGCTGTCTCACAGTGCCAGGGACCCAGGTTAAAACTGCTGTCTCACAGTGCCAGGGACCTGGGTTAACACTGCTGTCTCACAGCGCCAGGGACTCGGGTTAACACTGCTGCCTCACAGCGCCAGGGACCCGGGTTAACACTGCTGTCTCACAGCGCCAGGGACTCGGATTAACACTGCTGCCTCACAGTGCCAGGGACCTGGGTTAACACTGCTGTCTTACAGTGCCAGGGACCTGGGTTAACACTGCTGTCTCACAGCACCAGGGACCCGGGTTAACACTGCTGCCTCACAGTGCCAGGGACCTGGGTTAGCACTGCTGTCTCACAGAGCCAGGGATCCAGGTTAACACTGCTGTCTCACAGCACCAGGGACCCGGGTTAACACTGCTGTCTCACAGTGCCAGGGACCCAGGTTAACACTGCTGCCTCACAGTGCCAGGGACCCGGGTTCAAATCTGGCCGTGGGTGACTGTGTGGAGTTTGCACTTTCTCCCCATGTCCAGCTTGGGTTCTATAGGGTGCACTGACTCTCTGACTTTCAGCAATACTTCAGCACTCGCTGTGGGAGCAAAGTCCATCTTCGCACCACTCTCTGGGTAAACAGCTTTCTCTGATATTCCCCACTGATTTATTTGTGATGGCCTTGTTTTGATGGCGTCAAGTCCTGGTCTCCCCATCAAGTGGAATTGTCAGCTCCACTCACTGAATCCCTGTCATTATTTTCAACATCTGGAACAGGACATCCTGATCTTTGTCAAGAGCTTCCAGCCTGTCTAATCGTTGCTGCTGGTTATAAACTCTCAGCTCGAGGGCTCCCGGGGTGACATGTAGGAGACGGTCACACACTAATAATAATCTTCATTGTCACAAGTAGGCTTACATTAACACTGCAATGAAGTTACTGTGAAAATCTCCTCATCGCCACATTCCGGCGCCTGTTCGGGTACACAGAGGGAGAATTCAGAATGTCCAATTCACCTAACAGCACGTCTTTCGGGACTGGGAGAAACCCGGATCTCCCGGAGGAAACCCACGCACACACGGGGAGGATGTGCCGACTCCGCACAGACAGTGACCCAAGCCGGGAATCGAACCTGGGACCCTGGCGCGGTTAAGCAGCAGTGCTAACCACTGTGCTGCCCTGCCAGCCCAGCGTCTGCACTTTCCCCCCGTGTGTGCGTGGGTTTCCTCCGGGTGCTTGGGTTTCATCCCACAGTCCAAAGATGGGCAGGTTCGGTCGATTGGCCGCGCTAAATTGCCCTTAGTGTCCAGGGATGTGTAGGTTAAAGGGTGGGGCAGTGGGCTTGGGCGGAGTGCTCTTTCAGAGGGTCAGTGCCGACTCAGCGGGCCAAATGGCCTCCTGCTGCACTGTAGGGGTTCGATGATCCCACTGAGTATTTTTCCCAGGGGTTTGGGAAGAAGCTGGTGGGGAGGGGGATGGACAGACATCCCTTCCAGAGTTGGATAGGGCCCACCAAATTCTCCAGCAGAAGCCTTGGGCGAATGAGCCACACCTTCCGAGAGAAGGAGAGGGTCCTGAAGTGGGCCAAAGAGAATGGAGGCTCGAGACGGGAAGGGAGCACCATGCGGATTATCAGACGTCAAAGCAGAGCTGGTGACGAGGCTGCCGGCCTTTAACAAGGCGAAGGCAGCGTTCCACCAGGGTGTAGCGAGGTTCGGGGTGGTGTACCGGCTGCAGGTCACATACGGGCGGAGAGATCACTATTCTGATACCTTGGAGGAGGCGGAGAACTTTGTTAAAAAGGGTTCCTGGGAACCGATACGGGTGTTGACGGGATGTGTTTGGGATGTCGCATATACTGTATAAATTTGTTGTTATTCGGGGTTTACATATGTTATATGGGGGGGAGGGGGGATGAGGGGCCAATAAGGGTAGGGGGTAGTGAGTAATGTCATAGCAATGGGAATACATGGTCCCTGGTGGGAATTTGAACATTGTGGGGGTGTTACATTTATTTTTATATATATGTAACGGGGAGGGCTAGGGAACCTCTTATTGTTCCTTAATATTCACCCTGAGCAGGTTTTTAGCCAGCGAACGGGCGTGTGGTGGGGGTGGGGCTACGGCCTGTTGGACCTGTTTAGACGAGGTTCAATGAGCCAAGCTTGTTTGTTTGGCGGGGGGCTGCGGTTGTAGAGGAGGGAGCATTGTTCTCTGGGAGGTGATCAGCAGGTTCCAGGCCTGGTTGGGGAAAGAGGAGTGGGGTATTTCTCTGATGGTGACTCGAGCTGTTTCTTTGTCTCACCTTTTGGGTGGGATTGGCGGCCATCTTGGGAGGGCCTTGGGCCTAGATATTTGGTGTGGGTCCAGGATAATGCTTCATGGTGTGAATGGCCGAATCCGGGTTGGGGGTGGGCTGAGAGACCCCCCAATCAGGATGTCACACGGAACATGCGGGGTTTGGGGGTCCAGTGAAGAGATGGAAAGTTTTCTCTCTCTTGAAGAATTTAAAGGCCGATGTGGTATTTCTGCAGGAGACTCACTTGTGGGTGAGGGACCAGACCAGACTCCGGAGGGGGTGGGTGAGGTAGGCATTGATAGCTCGAGGTGGCAATTTTAATCAACGAGCATTTTAGTGGATACGGTCGCAGCAGATTTGGGTGGCAGGTGTGTAGCTGTTACTGGGACATTGGCAGGTAGGTTGGTAATGGTGAATGTATATGCCCCAAATTGGGATGATTATAAGGAAGGTGTTGTCTTCCATCCCGGATTTGGACATACATCAGCTGATCTAAGAAGGAGACATGAACTGCGTGCTGGAGCTGACGTTAGACTGCTCAAACCAGCGTCGGCGGCCCTATCCGGGATAACAAAGGTGCTGTTAGTGTTTATGAAAGGAATAGGGGGGTGGGTGGAGGGGGGTGGGGAGAGGCCCCTGGTGGTTCATTTATCCAGGGTGTGCAGAGTTCTCATTATTTTCCCCGGTTTACTCCAGCGTAGGCTTCTTGTTGATGGGCAGGTCTCTCCTTCCCGGGGTGAGCAGAGGATTTGGCTACTGTCACCTCGGACCCCATGCTCTGTACTTGGTGGATTTGGATTTCGAGGTGGCCCCTATTCAACGTTGGGCATGGAGGCTGGACGTAGAGCGACTGGCGGACATCGGGTTTTGTGAGCGCATTTCGAAGGCTATAGACGAGTGTGAGAGGTTTAATGGGGGCGAGTCTGTCTCTCCTTCCACATTCTGGGAGGCCTTGAAAGTGGTGATCAGAGGGGAGATTATATCGTACAAGGCACACACGGATAGGGAGGGAAGGGAAGAGTGCCAGAAGCTAGTGGACGATATTCTGGAGGTGGACAGCCGATATCTGACTGACCCCACCCCAGAGCTCCATGTGAATCGGAGAAACCGCAGGTGTATTTCGATTTGCTGTTTACTGGTAAGGCAGTGAGTCAGTTGCAGGATCTGAGGAGAGTCGTATGAAGATGGGAGACGGCCTTCCGCCTCCAGGCTCACCAGGCGCCCTCAAAGAACAAAGAAAAGTACAGCACAGGAACAGGCCCTTCGGCCCTCCAAGCCTGTGCCGACCATGCTGCCCGACTGAACTACAATCTTCTACACTTCCTGGGTCTGTATTCCTCTATTATCATCCTATTCATGTATTTGTCAAGATGCCCCTTAAATGTCCCTATCGTCCCTGCTTCCACCACCTCCTCCGGCAGCGAGTTCCAGACACCCACTACCCTCTGCGTAAAAAACTTGCCTCGTACATCTACTCTAAACCTTGCCCCTCTCACCTTAAACCTATGCCCCCTAGTAATTGAGCTCTCTACCGGGGGAAAAGCCTCTGACTATCCACTCTGTCTATGCCCCTCATAATTTTGTATACCTCTATCAGGTCGCCCCTCAACCTCCGTCGTTCCAGTGAGAACAAACCGAGTTTATTCAACCGCTCCTCATAGCTAATGCCCTCCATACCAGGCAATATGCTGGTAAATCTCTTCTGCACCCTCTCTAAAGCCTCCACATCCTTCTGGTAGTGTGGCGACCAGAATTGAACACTATACTCCAAGTGTGGCCTAACTAAGGTTCTATACAGCTGCAACATGACTTGCCAATTCTTATACTCAGTGCCCCAGCCAATGAAGGCAAGCATGCCGTATGCCTTCTTGAATACCTTCTCCACCTGTGTTGCCCCTTTCAGTGACCTGTGGACCTGTACACCTAGGTCTCTCTGACTGTCAATACTCTTGAGGGTTCTATCATTCACTGTATATTCCCTACCTGCATTAGACCTTCCAAAATGCATTACCTCACATTTGTCCGGATTAAACTCCATCTGCCATCTCTCCGCCCAGTCTCCAAATGATCTAAATCCTGCTGTATCCTCTGACAGTCCTCATCGGTATCCGCAATTCCACCAACCTTTGTGTCGTCTGCAAACTAACTAATCAGACGAGTTACATTTTCCTCCAAATCATTTATATATACTACAAACAGCAAAGGTCCCAGCACTGATCCCTGTGGAACACCACTAGTCACAGCCCTCCAATTAGAAAAGCATCCTTCCATTGCTACTCTCTGCCTTCTATGACCTAGCCAGTTCTGTATCCACCTTGCCAGCTCACCCCTGATCCCATGTGACTTCACCTTTTGTATTGTCTACCATGAGGGACCTTGTCAAAGGCCTTACTGAAGTCCATATAGACAACATCCACTGCCCTACCTGCATCAATCACCACATCGACTGGCTCCCCCTTATCGACTGTACTGGTTACCTCCTCAAAGAATTCCAACAGATTTGTCAAGTATGATTTTCCCTTCATAAATCCATGCTGACTCTGACTGATCCTGCCACTGCTTTCTAAATGTTCCGCTATAAAGTCCTTGATATTGGATTCAGGCATTTTCCCCACTACCCATGTTAGGCTTACTGGTCTGTAATTCCCTGCTTTCTCTCTACCTCCCTTTTTGAATATCGGAGTGACATGAGCTACCCTCCAATCTGCAGGGACAGTTCCAGACTCTATAGAATCCCGGAAGATGACCACCAATGCATCCACTATTTCCAGAGCCGCCTCCTGAAGCACTCTGGGATGCAGATTCTCAGGCCCTGGGGATTTATCCGCCTTCAATCCCATCAGTTTTCCCAGCACCATTTCTCTACTAATGTTGATCTCCCTCAGTTCTTCCCTCTCACTAAACCTTTCATTCTCCAACATTTCTGGGATCTGGGGTGAAATTCTCCGTTATCGGCGCAAAGTCCTCCGATCGGCGCAAAAAACGGCGCAAATCTGACTTGCGTCACGCCGGAAAAATCGTCGCGAAGTCTCCGGCCCGAAATGGGCTAGCAGCGACGTGACGGGATCCGCGCTTGCGCAGTGATTCACGCCGTGCAGCGTCATACGCGCCGCACGGCGTGACGGCTCATAAGGCCGCGCAGCTCCCCCCCACCCGACCGGAACACCCGACCGGAACACCCGACAGGATGGCTGGCCGTCGCTCAGCCCCGAGGTTCGAGTCACGCGATGTGGAGGCGCTCCTGGACGCGGTGGAGCAGAGGAGGGACGCCCTGTATCCCGGGCACGGCCGCAGAGTTGCCCCATGCCACAGCCGGCGTCTGTGGAGGGAGGTGGCAGAGGCCGTCACCGCTGTGGCCCTAACACCACAGACAGGCACCCAGTGCCACAAGAAGGTGAACGACCTCGTCAGAGCAGGCAGGGTGAGCCTCTCCCCCCACCCGATATCCATATCCCCCCTCCCCATATCCCCCTCCCCCATATCCCCCCTCCCCATATCCCCCTCCTCCATATCCCCCCTCCCCCATATCCCCCCTCCCCATATCCCCCCTCCCCCATATCCCCCCTCCCCATATCCCCCCTCCCCCATATACCCCCTCCCCCATATCCCCCATAACCCCCCTCCCCATATCCTCCCTCCCCATATCCCCCATATGCCCCCTCCCCCATATCCCCCCTGCCCCATATCCCCCCTCCCTCATATCCCCCCTCCCCATATCCTCCTCCCCCATATCCCCCCTCCCCCATATCCCCCCTCCCCCATATCCCCCCTCCCCATATCCCCCTCCCCCATATCCCCCATACCCCCCTCCCCCTTATCCCCCTCCCCATATCCCCCCTCCCCCATATCCCCCCTCCCCATATCCCCCCTCCCCCATATCCCCCCTCCCCCTTATCCCCCCTCCCCATATCCCCCTCCCCCATATCCCCCCTCCCCCATATCTCCCCCCTCCTCCATATCCCCCATATCCCCCTCCCCCATATCCCCCTCCCCCATATCCCCCTCCCCATATCCCCCTCCCCCATATCCCCCATATCCCCCCTCCCCCATATCCCTCTCCCCATATCCCCCTCCCCATATCCCCCCTCCCCCATATCTCCCCCCTCCCCCATATCCCCCATATCCCCCCTCCCCCATATCCCCCTCCCCATATCCCCCTCCCCCATATCCCCCTTATCCCCAAGTGAATCCAGCCCTAACCTTAGCCTCTGCAATGCACGCGCAACCGATGGCGTGCATTCATACACCTGCCTAACACTGTTGCCTTTTACCCCTGCCACCACCACAATAGGGAGCATGTGAGGACTGGAGGAGGCCCCGCTGATGAGAGGCCACTGACCGTACACGAGGAAAGGGCCCTGGAACTGGCTGGCGGACCTGAGGACCGGGAGGTTGCTGATGCAGAGGTCGGGGCCGTACTAGCAAGTGAGCCACAGACAGCCCGTCCCCATATACCCCCTCCCTTATATCCCCCTGCCCCATATCACCTGATCACTGCCTGATGTCTAACCATGCATGCTTCATTGTGTATCGCAGGAGCAAACGTCCAGGCACCCATCCCCGCAGATGCAGACCGCCCGCAGGATGCCCCTCGGAGGCCACGGGAGACGGAGAGACCCGGACCCTCCGGCATGCGACGCCCGCATAATGCCCCTCGCACACCACGGGAGACAGAGAGACCTGGAGCAACAGGGAGACGACGCCCCCGTCACGTGCGGGTGCGATGACGCAGGCGTGTGCCACCCAGCGACGAGAGGGGCAGCCACAGGCCCCCGTCACAGCCGAGCCAGGACACCACTACCCAGGACACCACTACCCAGGACACCATTACCCAGGACACCCCTACCCGGGACACCCCTACCCGGGACACCACTACCCGGGACACCATTACCCAAGACACCACTACCCAGGACACCATTACCCAGGACACCACTACCCAGGACACCCCTACCCGGGACACCACTACCCAGGACACCCCTACCCGGGACACCACTACCCAGGACACCACTACCCGGGACAGCACTACCCAGGACACCCCTACCCGGGACACCATTACCCAGGACACCACTACCCAGGACACCCCTACCCGGGACACCACTACCCAGGACACCCCTACCCGGGACACCACTACCCTGGACAGCACTACCCGGGACACCCCTACCCGGGACACCCCTACCCGGGACACCACTACCCAGGACACCCCTACCCAGGACACCACTACCCTGGACAGCACTACCCAGGACACCACTACCCAGGACACCCCTACCCGGGACACCACTACCCAGGACACCACTACCCAGGACACCACTACCCAGGACACCCCTACCCGGGACACCACTACCCAGGACACCACTACCCAGGACACCACTACCCAGGACACCACTACCCAGGACACCACTACCCAGGACACCCCTACCCGGGACACCCCTACCCGGGACACCACTACCCAGGACACCACTACCCGGGACACCACTACCCGGGACACCACTACCCGGGACACCACTACCCAGGAAGACGAAATACCGGACAATGACTCAGAGTGGATGGGTGGAGACGAACCCCCACCCCCAAAGTGCATGGACTCAGAGTGGGACGAAGAGCACGACACAACGCCACTGCTGTCACCAACACCCTCCACCATCGCCGAAACACTCACCTCGGTTGGGCACTTTAGTGATGAGGCGTCTGGATCACTCCGTCCCGGTACAGCAGGTGAAGGTAGGAGCAGCAGAGGGGCCGGGCGGTCGGAGGGCAGCCCAGCCCAAGCGAACATCTGCCGCCCAGATGGATCCCGGGTTCCTGGAGTTACCACACCCACACATAGATCCGATGCAACCACCGACCCGGAGACGAGCGAAGAGGGTGACGGGCGACTTGCGGCGGCTGGAGTCGCAGGTGGAGGAGTCCACCCGCGTCCAGGAGCTGGGAGTGGTGCCGGTCATGCGTGCCACCCAGGCCGACACCACACGGGTGGTGTCCGCGGTGGAGGCAATGGGTGCGACGGTGTCAGACATGGGGAACGGTTTGCGAGGCCTGGGGCTTTCCGTGCAGGCGGCGTCTGTGGCCCAGGACATGGCTGCCCTCTCACAGGAGGCCATAAGCCTGTGCCAGATGGCAGAGGCGCTCAACACCATAGCCCAGTCTCAGCAGGCCATGGCCCAGTCTCAGCAGGCCATGGCCCAGTCTCTGCAGGCCATGGCCCAGTGTCAGCAGGCCATGGCCCAGTCTCAGCAGGCCATGGCCCTGTCTCTGCAGGCCATGGCCCAGTGTCAGCAGGCCATGGCCCAGTGTCAGCAGGCCATGGCCCAGTCTCAGCAGGCCATGGCCCAGTCTCAGCAGGCCATGGCCCAGTCTCTGCAGGCCATGGCCCAGTGTCAGCAGGCCATGGCCCAGTCTCAGCAGGCCATGGCCCTGTCTCTGCAGGCCATGGCCCAGTGTCAGCAGGCCATGGCCCAGTGTCAGCAGGCCATGGCCCAGTCTCAGCAGGCCATGGCCCAGTGTCAGCAGGCCATGGCCCAGTCTCTGCAGGCCATGGCCCAGTCTCTGCAGGCCATGGCCCAGTCTCTGCAGGCCATGGCCCAGTCTCAGCAGGCCATCGCTGAGGGCATCGGCGCCAGTGGCCATGTGCGAGCCGGCGTCGCACTGTCGCAGACAGGGTTTGCCAACCCCCTGAGCTCCATGGCTGCAAACCTGCAGACCCCTGTCGATACCAGCACGGGCCTCCAGGACTGGCAGCACCAGATGTCGGGGGGGCGTCGGATGGCCAGTCCGTTCGCATCCCCCACCCATGTAGAGGCCTGGGGGCCATCGGGCACCCCGAGGGAGGAGGAGGTGGTGTGGTCCGTCCCGGCTCCCCCTGTAGGGGAGGTCCCGGAACACCGCGACACCTCGGACTCCCCTCCTTCCGTCCCAGGTGCATCGGGTGGGCAGCGGGCAGGACAGGCTGGCAGCTCGCCATCCCAGTCGCCCGGGCCGCAGCCTGGCCCATCTAGGCCAGGACGCCCCAGGAAACGGCCGCCAAAGGGATCCCGTGTCAGAGGGCAGGAATCACAGGAGTCCACCTCCAGTTCTGCTGTCCCGTCTGGGGAACCACGTAGACGTAGTCAAAGGGCCCGTAAGGCCAAACAATTAGACACTGAGTAAGTTGGCACGGGTGCAGGGCACAGATGAGTTTTAGGGGCTAGGGCACGTGCATGAACTCCTTTGGTTATTGAAGTCAATGTTACACCTACAGAAGCTGCCTTTGTGCTCTGTCCAAAGCGTGCGGGGGTGTCATGTACGTTGAGCGCAAGTGTGTGTGTGAGGGGTGGTCTTACCTCAGCCCCAGGTGAGTCTGCCCCCTTCCCCCTGGGCCGCCATCAACATCCCCCGGGCAGAGGACGGGACCGTGCGCTGCAGTGTCACAGCCGCATGCAGGGATGGTCCGGGTGGATGGTGGTACTGTGGCCATGGGTCAGACATAGTCCAACGATGTAGAGCCAGGAGCTCACCGCAGGGCGGGTTGTCATCATCCTCCATGGCCTGCGATAGACACGCGTCCACCCGCAACTGTGTGAGCCCGGCCCGTTGTGCCGCAGGTGGATCGGCAATGGGGGGGGGGTGGTGTGCATGCGGGTGGGGTGGGTGGGGTTGGGGAGGGGGGTGAGGGTGCTGGGAGGGTGGATGGGTGGGGGATGTGGGTGGTCGGCTGTTGTCATGGTGTGCGGTCTGTGGCCACACTACCCGATTCCCACGCCCATCTAGTCAGTGAAGTGGGTGGCTATCAGTCTGTCCCGTGCCCGCTGGGCCAGCCAGTAACGGTGGACAGCCACCCGCCTGTGTCTAGCCCGTCTGCCCTGACCATTGCCCCCATCCCCCTCATCTGGGGAGGACTGCGTCTCTTCCTGCTGCTCCTCCACTCCGCCCTCCTCTGCCTGCGGCACATCGCCCCTCTGCTGGGCGATATTGTGCAGGACGCAGCACACCACAATGATGCGGCCGACCCTATCTGACCGATACTGGAGGGCGCCCCCAGAGAGGTCCAGGCACCTGAAACGCATCTTCAGCACGCCAAAGCACCTCTCTATCACTCCCCTTGTCGCTACATGGGCATCATTGTAGCGATTCTCCGCCTCATTGTGTGGCCTCCGTATAGGCGTCATCAGCCACGATCGCAATGGGTAGCCCCTGTCGCCCAGCAACCAGCCCCTCAGCCGGGGATGGCGTCCCTCGTACATGCCGGGGATGGATGACCGCGACAACACGTATGAGTCGTGTGCACTGCCTGGGTAACGGGCGCAGACGTGCAGGATCATCATGCGGTGGTCGCAGACCACCTGTATGTTCATCGAATAGGTCCTCTTCCTATTGGTGAACACGGCCCTGTTATCTGCAGGTGGCCGCACGGCGACGTGCATCCCATCAATCGCGCCCTGGACCATGGGGAACCCGGCCACGGCAGAGAAGCCCACGGCCCGGGCATCTTGGCTGGCCCGGTCCACGGGGAAGCGGATGTAGCGGTGCGCCATGGCATAAAGGGCATCTGTCACTGCCCGGATGCACCGCTGCACCGATGTCTGCGATATGCCGGACAGGTCCCCACTCGGTGCCTGGAATGACCCCGTTGCATAAAAGTTCAGGGCCACCGTAACCTTGACGGACACGGGGAGAGGGTGTCCCCCGCCAGTGCCAAGCAGTGACAGGTGTGCCAGCAGGTGGCAGATGTGTGCCACGGTTTCCCGCCTCATCCGGAGTCTCCTCCTACATTCCCGGTCCGTGAGGTCCTGGTATGACTGCCGGGGCCGGTACACACGGGGCGCACTCGGGTGCCTCCGTTGCCGTGGGGCCGCGACGTCCTCCTCCCCCTCCTCGTCCTGTTGGTCAGGTGTCCCTCCAGCCTGGGCGGCTGCCGCCTGTCCCTCTGCGGCAGCCTGCGCCGCCTCTCTGGCACGCTCCTCCTCCTCCTCCTCCTGCTCATCCAGGGCAACATAGACATGAGCGGCTGCCGCCACGGCGGCCAACATCGCTGGATGATCGGAAAACATGACGGCCAGGTGAGGGGGGGTGGGGGGGGGGGGGGTGGGGGGACGACATGTCATCATTGCCCATATCCCCTCCTTCCCCCTAGCCAGGTGGCATGGACCGCATTGGTCCAACTGTTTGTTGGAGGCTGGCACCTGGCCAGGTGGACCAACTCACTTGCCCTCGCATCCTCCTCCCCGGCACGGACCCCCCCCCCCAACCTCCACCCCGGCACGGACCCCCCC
This sequence comes from Scyliorhinus torazame, assembly GCF_047496885.1. Classification (NCBI taxonomy): domain Eukaryota; kingdom Metazoa; phylum Chordata; class Chondrichthyes; order Carcharhiniformes; family Scyliorhinidae; genus Scyliorhinus; species Scyliorhinus torazame. Next base: position 249,271,972 of record NC_092717.1, read on the forward strand.
CCATCCCCATCCCCGGCACGGACCCCCACCCCCCCCATCCTCCTCCCCGGCACGGACCCCCCCCCCAACCTCCACCCCGGCACGGACCCCCCCCCATCCCCATCCCCGGCACGGACTCCCCATCCTCCTCCCCGGCACGGACCCCCACCCCCCCCCCATCCTCCTCCCCGGCACGGACCCCCCCATCCCCCTCCCCGGCACGGACCCCCCTCCCGGCACTCCCCCGGAGCCTAGCCCACTCTAACCACCCCCCCCCCCCGCCGCGCACACACACACACACACACATCCCGAGACACACCTCTCCCCCACACATTCAGACTGCGGCCACGCCATCGCCTGCCCAGAGCCAACCCCCCAGGCCGTCACTCACCTCCACGCTGGTCGGCGTGAACCTGGAGCACAGGGTCACGCCGATGAAAAGGAGGTTTAATTTACGTCGACGTGAACGGTCATCACGTCGACGGGACTTCGGCCCATCCGGAAGGGAGAATATCGGCAGGCCCAAAATCAGCTGCCTTGCGCAGACCCGTGCCATTCTCCGACGTCTGCGGCGCCATTAACGCCCCGCCGACTTTTCTCCCTTCGGAGACTTCGGCAACCGGCGGGGGCGGGATTCACGGCGGCCAACGGCCATTCTCCGACCCGCTGGGGGGTCGAAGAATGATGCCCCTGATTTGTGTCCTCATTTATGAAGACAGAACCAAAGTATGTATTCAATTGCTCAGCCATTTCGTTGTCCCTTATTATGCATTCCCCTATTTCTGTCTGTAGGGGGCCTACATTTCTCTTTACCAATCTCTTTCTCTTCACATATCTGTGGAAACTTAGTGTCAGTCTTTATGTTCCCTGCAACCTTCCTTTTGTACTGTACTTTCCCCTTCTTAATCAATCCCTTCGTCCTTCTTTGCTGAATTCTAAATTGCCCCTAATCCTCAGACCCATTATTTTTCTTGGCCAATCTGTATGCTTCTTCCTTGTGTCGGATACTATTTCTAATTTCCTTTGTAAGCCATGGATTGGCCCTCTTACCCTCTTTGCTTTTGTGCCAGACAGGGATGAACAGTTGCTGTAGTTCCTCCATGCGTTCCTTGAATGTTTGCCATTGTCTATCCACTGTCATCCCTTTGAGTAACTCTCCCCAATCTATCAAGGCCAACTCATGCCTCATATCCTCATAGTTCCCTTTATTAAGATTCAGCACCCATCTCCGAATCAACTACTTCACTCTCCATCTTGATAAAAAATTCTATCATGTTATGGTCGCTCATCCCCAAGGGGTCTCGTACAGCCAGATTGGCAATGATTCCCTTCTCATTATACAGTACCCAGTCTAAGATGGCCTGCTCTCTAGTTGGTTCCTCCACATATTGGTCAAGAAAACTGTCATGATATTCAAACACACATATCATGATGGACACACCAACAGACAAATCAGAGCACACAACACCACAACCAATCACACACAAGGACACCAACCACATAAAAGCACGAGCACGACACCTAGTGGACAGTAGGTCTGGGGACAAAGACACGGACAAGACCTGTTACAAGATCACAAACAGGGAATCCCCACGTGCAGAGTATCAAGACAAAACTGTACATAGAAAGTTTAAATAAAATAGCGTTGTACCATATACAACCATGTTGGCTCATCTGTGTGTCAGAACGCCCAACACCACATGGTACAGGAGTGGATCGATACCTGCCAACTAACCTGCCATTCTGGACCGATATTCCCTTATCACATACGTCTCTAATTTCCTGTTTAATGCCATTCCCAGCATCACCAGTGCAGTTTGGGGGTCTATATGACGCCCACTAATGTTTATTGCCCCTTGGTATTTCTCAACTCTCCCCATACAGACCCCACATTGTCAGAGCGAATCTCCTCCCTCACTATTGTGTTAATTTCCTCTTTAACCAGCAGGGCCACACCACCACCTTTTCCTTTCTGCCTGTCCTTCCTAAATACTGAGAACCCTGGGACATTCCCATCCCTGGTCCCCCTGCAGCCGTGTCTCCGTAATCCCAATTATATCAGACCCATTTCTATCTATCTGCGTGATTAGTTCACCCACTTTATTGCCAATGCTCCGTGCATTAAGGCACAGAGCCTTTCAGTTTGTCTTTTTCACAATGCTTGTCTTGCTCCCAATATTTTTCTCTCCGGCCCTGTTTGAATTTTGTCCTTGGATTCTCCACCTGTCACTTTTCTGATTCACTTTTCTACCTTTTGCTTTTGTCCTTGCTCCCTCTTTCTCTGACTCCTTGCGTAGGTTCCCATCCCCCTGGCATTTTAGTTTAAACCCTCCCCAACCGCTCTCGCAAATAGCCCCCCTAGGACATCAGTCCCAGTCGTGCCGGTGACTAGTGTTGTGCCTCAGGGGTCTGTGCTGGGACCACAACTTTTCACAATATACATTAATGATCTGGAAGAAGGTACTGAAGGCACTGTTGCTACGTTTGCAGATGATACAAAGATCTGTAGAGGGACAGGTAGTATTGAGGAAGTAAGGGGGCTGCAGAAGGATTTCGACAGGCTAGGAGAGTGGGCAAAGAAGTGGCAGATGGAATAGAATGTGGAAAAGTGTGAGGTTATGCACTTTGGAAGGAGGAATTTAGGCATAGACTATTTTCTAAATGGAGAAATGCTTCAGAAATCAGAAGCACAAAGTGACTTGGCAGTCCTTGTTAACGATTCTCAACAGGTTCAGTCGGCAGTTAGGGAGGCAAATGCAATGTTAGCATTCATGTCGAGAGGGCTAGAATACAAGACCAGGGATGTACTTCTGAGGCTGTATAAGGCTCTGGTCAGACCCCATTTGGAGTATTGTGAGCAGTTTTGGGCCCCGTATCTAAGGAAGGATGTGCTGGCCTTGGAAAGGGTCCAGAGGAGGTTCACAAGAATGATCCCTGGAATGAAGAACTTGTCGTATGAGGAACGGTTGAGGACTCTGGGTCTGTACTCGGAGTTTAGAAGGATGAGGGGGGATCTTATTTAAACTTACAGGATACTGCGAGGCCTGGATAGAGTGGACGTGGAGAGGATGTTTCCACTTGTAGAAAAAACTAGAAGCAGAGGGCACAATCTCAGACTAAAGGGACGATCCTTTAAGACAGAGATGAGGAGGGATTTCTTCAGCCAGAGGGTGGTGAATCTGTGGAACTCTTTGCCGCAGAAGGCTGTGGAGGCCAAATCACTGAGTGTCTTTAAGACAGAGATAGATAGGTTCTTGATTACCATTTCTTGAGTCTGTGTTTCCCTCCTCGAACCCAAAAAATCCCAACCGCTGTAAAGATCAAGAGGAAGGCTCGAGGGCAGGTAGAAGTAGAAAGAAGTTGAACCGTGACGTCACAGCTGCAGGTAAGGGATTGGCTGGTGACTGGTAAGTAGTTTTTATTTTATTTTCCCTCAGGTGTTATCGTGCGGGGCGCAGAGGTTGCTGAGTGAGTGCTTGCTGAGAAGGGGAGTGAATAACAGGTAAGCTCTTTCTTTCCTTTTCTTTTTCTTTTTTTATCTAGAGGGGATGGCAGGGTAGGTAGTGCAATGTTCCTCCTGCAGAATGTTTGAGGTGAGGGACGCCGTCAGTGTCCCTGCTGATTTCATCTGTGGGAAGCGCACCCATCTCCAGCTCCTCAGAAACCGCGTTCTGGAGCTGGATGAACTTCGGATCATTCGGGAGGCAGAGGTGGTCATAGATAGAAGCTTCAGGGATGTAGTTACCTTGAAGAATAAAGATAGATGGGTGACGGTGAGAGGGGCTGGGAGGAAGCAGTCAGTACAGGGATCCCCTGTGGTCGTTCCCCTTAGTAACAAGTATACCGCTTTGGATACTGTTGGGGGGGGGGCTTACCAGGGTTAAGCCATGGGGTACAGGTCTCTGGCACAGAGTCTGTCCCTGTTGCTCAGAAGGGAAGGGGGGAGAGGAGAAAAGCATTAGTCATTGGAAACTCCATAGTTAGGGGGATAGATAGGAGATTCTGTGGGAACGGGAGAGACTCACGGTTGGTGTGTTGCCTCCCAGGTGCCAGGGTGCGTGATGTCTCGGATCGTGTTTTCGGGATCCTTAAGGGGGAGGGGGAGCAGCCCCAAGTTGTGGCCCACATAAGTACCAACGACATAGGTAGGAAAAGGGATAGGGGTGTAAGGCAGGAATTCAGGGAGTTAGGGTGGAAACTTAGATCTAGGACAAACAGAGTTATTATCTCTGGGTTGTTACCCTGCCACGTGATAGTGAGACGAGGAATAGGGAGAGAGGAGTTGAACACGTGGCTACAGGGTTGGTGCATGAGGGAGGGTTTCAGATTTCTGGACAATTGGGTCTCATTCTGGGGTCGGTGGGACCTCTACAAACGGGATGGTCTACACCTGGACCAGAGGGGTACCAATATCCTGGGGGGGAAATTTGTTAATGCTCTTCGGGAGGGTTTAAACTAGTTCAGCAGGGGCTTGGGAACCTGAATTGTAGCTCCAGTCTACAGGAGGTTGAGAGTAGTGAGGTCATGAGTAAGGTTTCAAAGTTGCAGGAGTGTACCGGCAGGCAGGAAGGTGGTTTAAAGTGTGTCTTCTTCAATGCCAGGAGCATCCGGAATAAGGTGGGTGAACTTGCGGCATGGGTTGGTACCTGGGACTTCGATGTTGTGGCCATTTCGGAGACATGGATAGAGCAGGGACAGGAATGATTGTTGTAGGTGCCGGGGTTTAGATATTTCAGTGAGTGCAGGGAAGATGGTAAAAGAGGGGGAGGGGTGGCATTGTTAGTCAAGGACAGTATTACGGTGGCAGAAAGGACGTTTGATGAGGACCCGTCTACTGAGGTAGTATGGGCTGAGGTTAGAAACAGGAAAGGAGAGGTCACCCTGTTAGGGGTTTTCTATAGGCCTCTGAAAAGTTCCAGAGATGTAGAGGAAAGGATTGCAAAGATGATTCTGGATAGGAGCAAAAGCAACAGGGTAGTTGTTATGGGGGACTTTAACTTTCCAAATATTGACTGGAAACGCTATAGTTCGAGTACTTTAGATGGGTCCGTTTTTGTCCAATGTGTGCAGGAGGGTTTCCTGACACAATATGTAGATAGGCCAACGAGAGGCGAGGCCATATTGGATTTGGTACTGGGTAATGAACCAGGGCAGGTGTTAGATTTGGAGGTAGGTGAGCACTTTGGTGATAGTGACCACAATTCGATTACGTTTACTTTAGTGATGGAAAGGGATAGGTATATACCGCAGGGCAAGAGTTATATCTGGGGGGAAAGGCAATTATGATGCGATAAGGCAAAACTTAGGATGCATCGGATGGAGAGGAAAACTGCAGGGGATGGGCACAATGGAAATGTGGAGCTTGTTCAAGGAACAGCTACTGCGTGTCCTTGATAAGTATGTACCTGTCAGGCAGGGAGGAAGTGGTCGAGCAAGGGAACCGTGGTTTACTAAAGCAGTCGAAACACTTGTCAAGAGGAAGAAGGAGGCTTATGTAAAGATGAGACATGAAGGTTCAGTTAGGGCGCTCGAGAGTTACAAGTTAGCTAGGAAGGACCTAAAGAGAGAGCTAAGAAGAGCCAGGAGGGGACATGAGAAGTCTTTGGCAGGTAGGATCAAGGATAACCCTAAAGCTTTCTATAGATATGTCAGGAATAAACGAATGACTAGGGTAAGAGTAGGGCCAGTCAAGGACAGTAGCTGGAAGTTGTGCTTGGAGTCTGAGGAGATAGGAGAGGTGCTAAATGAATATGTTTAGTCAGTATTCACACAGGAAAAATACAATGTTGTCGAGGAGAATACTGAGATTCAGGCTACTAGACTAGAAGGGCTTGAGGTTCATAAGGAGGAGGTGTTAGCAATTCTGGAAAGTGTGGAAATAGATAAGTCCCCTGGGCCGGATGGGATTTATCCTAGGATTCTCTGGGAAGCTAGGGAGGAGATTGCTGAGCCTTTGGCTTTGATCTTTAAGTCATCTTTGTCGACAGGAATAGTGCCAGAAGACTGGAGGATAGCAAATGTTGTCCCCTTGTTCAAGAAGGGAGGTAGAGACAACCCCGGTAACTATAGACCAGTAAGCCTTACTTCTGTTGTGGGCAAAATCTTGGAAAGGTTTATAAGAGATAGGCTGTATAATCATCTGGAAAGGAAGAATTTGATTAGACATAGTCAACACGGTTTTGTGAAGGGTAGGTCATGCCTCACAAACCTTATTGAGTTATTTGAGAAGGTGACCAAACAGGTGGATGAGGGTAAAGCAGTTGATGTGGTGTATATGGATTTCAGTAAAGCGTTTGATAAGGTTCCCCACGGTAGGCTACTGCAGAAAATACGGAGGCATGGGATTCAGGGTGATTTAGCAGTTTGGATCAGAAATTGGCTAGCTGGAAGAAGACAAAGGGTGGTGGTTGATGGGAAATGTTCAGACTGGAGTCCAGTTACTAGTGGTGTACCACAAGGATCTGTTTTGGGGCCACTGCTGTTTGTCATTTTTATAAATGACCTGGAAGAGGGCGTAGAAGGATGGGTGAGTAAATTTGCAGATGACACTAAAGTCGGTGGAGTTGTGGACAGTGCGGACGGATGTTACAAGTTACAGAGGGACATAGATAAGCTGCAGCACTGGGCTGAGAGGTGGCAAATGGAGTTTAATGCAGAAAAGTGTGAGGTGATTCATTTTGGTAGGAATAACAGGAAGACAGAGTACTGGTCTAATGGTAAGATTCTTGGCAGTGTGGATGAGCAGAGAGATCTTAGTGTCCATGTATATAGATCCCTGAAAGTTGCCAGCCAGGTTGATAGGGTTGTTAAGAAGGCGTACGGTGTGTTAGCTTTTATTGGTAGAGGGATTGAGTTTCAGAGCCATGAGGTCATGTTGCAGCTGTACAAAACTCTGGTGCGGCCGCATTTGGAGTATTGCGTGCAATTCTGGTCGCCGCATTATAGGAAGGATGTGGAAGCATTGGAAAGGGTGCAAAGGACATTTACCAGAATGTTGCCCGGTATGGAGGGAAGATCTTATGAGGAAAGGCCGAGGGACTTGAGGCTGTTTTCGTTAGAGAGAAGAAGGTTAAGAGGTGACTTAATTGAGGCATACAAGATGATCAGAGGATTTAATAGGGTGGACAGTGAGAGCCTTTTTCCTCGGATGGTGATGCCTAGCACGAGGGGACATAGCTTTAAATTGAGGGGAGATAGATATACAACAGATGTCAGAGGTAGGTTCTTTACTCAGAGAGTAGTAAGGGCGTGGAATGCCCTGCGTACAACAGTAATGGACTCGCCAACACTAAGGACATTCAAATGGTCATTGGATAGACATATGGACGATAAGGGAATAGTGTAGATGGGCTTTAGAGTGGTTTCATAGGTCGGCGCAACATCGAGGGCAGAAGGGCCTGTCCTGCGCTGTAATGTTCTATGTTCTATGTAGTCGTTGGAGTTTAGAAGGATGAGGGGGGATCTTATCGAAACTTACAGGATACTGCGAGGCCTGGATAGAGTGGACGTGGAGAGGATGTTTCCACTTGTAGGAAAAACTAGAAGCAGAGGACACCATCTCAGACTAAAGGGACGATCCTTTAAAACAGAGAACATAGAACATGATGCATGGCATCATCCTGAATAGCTGATGCCAGTACATTTGCCTTCAAAACAAGCATGCTCTGGAAGATATTTGCACGTGAAGTGGATGGCAATGGGTTTACTGCAAAGGGCAAGGTACTTACAGGAAATTCACTTTCTTCTTCCGACTTGCTGTCTTCTTTCCTAACTTTGGAAGAATTACTTCCCATTTGTTCCAGATCAGTTAGTGTTAGGGCTATGATCAGTTGTTTATCATTACTGAATAATCTGAACCCAAATCGGATTCAGAACTCTCCTCAGAATCTTCAACACCGTCATTACCATTAAATTCAGACTCCTCTTCTCAGAATCTGGCTCTCCACTGGAATTCATCATGCTGTTCGAAATCATTCTCGTTGAGATAATTTCACCAGTATCAGTGGAATCAGCTTCACTGTCATTATCATTTGGTGTGTGATTCTTGTCTTCCAATGTTTCTTTCTTTGAGCCAATTTATTCTGAATTCTCCCTCCGTGCACCCGAACAGACGCCGGAATGTGGCGACTGGGGGCTTTTCACAGTAACTTCATTGCAGTGTTAATGTAAGCCTACTTGTGACAATAATAAAGATTATTATTATTTTTTTAATTAATGCCCAATGAGTTTTCCTGATTCCCACAGGCCCACCTTCATTCCTGCCAAATCATTCCCCCAATGTTTTTTTAAAAAAGTGTTTTTATTGGGTTTTCCCATCTTATATTTCACAATTCATAAACTACATATTACAAAGCCGCGCCAAAAAATAAAAAGAGATAAACAGCAATCAGCACATATATTTACAGTCAATTGTTTTCCTTCCCTCTGTGGCCGTGACCCCGCCCCCCCCCCCCCCCCCCCCCGGTAGTCGGTAGAGATAGGTAACAATCCCCAGGAGAGGCAGAGCACATATTTACAACTGTCTATTCACAGTTTAGTTTGGGCTTTAGTTTGCCCCTCGTCCAGTCCCCTGTGGCTTTGTCCCTTGCCCCTCTCATTTTCTTGTGGTGCCGTCGTCATTGCCCAAACGTAAGTCTACTCCATCCACTGGGAATTTCTGTATCAGCGAGAGGCAGCATGGTTATGTGAAGGGGAGGTTGTGTCTCACTAACTTGATAGAGTTTTTCGAAGAGGTCACAAAGATGATTGATGCAGGTAGGGCAGTGGATGTCCAGAATTGCATGCAATACTCCAAATGCGGCCACACCAGAGTTTTGTACGGCTGCAACATGACCTCATGGCTCCGAAACTCAATCCCTCTACCAATAAAAACTAACACACCGTACGCCTTCTTAACAACCCTCTCAACCTGGGTGGCAACTTTCAGGGATCTATGTACATGGACACCGAGATCTCTCTGCTCATCCACACTGCCAAGAATCTTACCATTAGCCCAGTACTCTGTCTTCCTGTTATTCCTTCCGAAGTTTATATGGACTTCAGTAAGGCCTTTGACAAGGTCCCGCATCGCAGACTGGTACAAAATGAAGTCACACGGGATCAGGGGTGAGCTGGAAAGATGGATACAGAACTGGCTAGGTCATAGAAGGCAGAGAGTAGCAATGGAAGGATGCTTTTCTGATTGGAGGGCTGTGACTAGTGGTGTTCCGCAGGGATCAGTGCTGGGACCTTTGATGTTTGTAGTATATATAAATGATTTGGAGGAAAATGTAACTGGTCTGATTAGTAAGTTTGCAGACGACACAAAGGTTGGTGGAATTGTGGATAGCGATGAGGACTGTCAGAGGATACAGCAGGATTTAGATTGTTTGGAGACTTGGGCGGAGAGATGGCAGATGGAGTTTAATCTGGACAAATGTGAGGTAATGCATTTTGGAAGGTCTAATGCAGGTAGGGAATATACAGTGAATGGTAGAACCTTCAATAGTATTGAAAGTCAGAGAGATCTAGGTGTACAGGTCCACAAGTCACTGAAAGGGGCAACACAGGTGGAGAAGGTAGTCAAGAAGGCATACGGCATGCTTGCCTTCATTGGCCGGGGCATTGAATATAAGAATTGGCAAGTCATGTTGCAGCTGTATAGAACCTTAGTTAGGCCACACTTGGAGTATAGTGTTCAATTCTGGTCACCACACTACCAGAAGGATGTGGAGGCTTTAGAGAGGGTGCAGAAGAGATTTACCAGAATGTTACCTGGTATGGAGGGCATTAGCTATGACGAGCGGTTGAATAAACTCGGTTTGTTCTCACTGGAACAACGGAGGTTGAGGGGTGACCTGATAGAGGTCTACAAAATTATGAGGGGCATAGACAGAGTGGATAGTCAGAGGCTTTTTCCCGGGGTAGAGGGGTCAATTACTAGGGGGCATAGGTTTAAGGTGCGAGGGGCAAGGTTTAGAGGAGATGTACGAGGCAAGTTTTTTACACAGAGGGTAGTGGGTGCCTGGAACTCGCTACCGGAGGAGGTGGTGGAAGCAGGGACGATAGTGAAGTTTAAGGGGCATCTTGACAAATACATGAATAGGATGGGAATAGAGGGATATGGACCCAGGAAGTGTAGAAGATTGTAGTTTAGACGGGCAGCATGGTCGGCCCAGGCTTGGAGGGCCGAAGGGCCTGTTCCTGTGCTGTACATTTCTTTGTTCATTGTTCTTTGTTCTAACACCCCGACAATGTTTGGACCTGACACTAAATCACACTCTAATTGTACTTTGTACAATGGAACTGGGATATAATCTCCACGTATCCTATTCACTAATACCTTCGCTTTCATTGAACTCTCTGGAAGGGAAACCAAATCCTTCTCCAATAAGAGGGTTTGAGTCGTACCTGTGTCCATTAAAATAGTCATAGGTTTGGCTGCAGCAGTTGTGGGTGGCACGGTGGCACAGTGGTAAGCCGAAAGGTGGCCCTGCAGGGCTGGCGCGGGTCCACGCAGACGCTGCGACATCTGATGAACAGACATCGCGCAACAATCGCCAGGCAGGAATGTTCCCTTCCAGTCGGAGAACACTTCAGCAGTCAAGGGCATTCAGCCTCTGATCTCTGGGTAAGCGTTCTCCAAGGCGGCCTTCAGGACCCGCGACAACGCAGAATCGCCGAGCAGAAACTTATAGCCAAGTTCCGCACACATGAGTGCGGCCTCAACCGGGACCTGGGATTCATGTCGCATTACATTCATCCCCCACCACCTGGCCTGCGAAATCCGACCAACTGTCCTGGCTTGATGCAATTCACACCTCTTTAACCTGTGATTATCCCTCTTTCCAGTTGCTCCGTCTGGAACTGCAAAGACTTAATTACCTGCAAAGACTCACATTCAAAGTATCGTCTTGCAATATTGACTTTATCTATACATGTGGGTGTGGAAGGTTCATTCACCTGAGGAAGGAGCTGTCCTCCAAAAGCTAGTGATTTGAAACAAACCTGTTGGACTTTAACCTGGTGTCGTAAGACTTCTTACTGTGCTCACCCCAGTCCAACGCCGGCATCTCCACATCATAATGAATTATGCAGCAAATACAATTGTTTAATTATCATCTAATTTCTAATCCCCCATTGTAACTTGCCCTCACCCTCTACTCACACATACAAGACAGACAAACACAGAACAGAGGGGAGCAGAGAGGTGTAAAAAACAGATAGGTGACAGTAAACGCTGTGAGGCATTGTTTCAAATAGCTGTTTTCAGCACATTGTCCTTCAAACCCGGCTTTCAGGTCGAGATCTCTGATTTCCAGTCTGAAATAGTTTTCACTGAAGATTCATTCAGGTCTCTGTGGTTTCAGAAATACAGCAACTCACAGCATTTCTGGAGAGAGAGAGGACGAGAAGAGAGCAGGTCTTTTCCCCTGAGTGTTCAGGATTCAAACTGAGCTCCTCGGGTCTCTGAAAATCACCCCACTCAGGCAGGACACAATCACCACCTGTTACTGGGCAGAACATAAGAACATAAGAGCTAGGAGCAGGAGTCGGCCATCTGGCCCCTCGAGCCTGCTCCACCATTCAATGAGATCATGGCTGATCTTTTGTGGACTCAGCTCCACTTTCCGGCCCAAACACCATAACCCTTAATCCCTTTATTCTTCAAAAAACTATCTATCTTTATCTTAAAAACATTTAATGAAGGAGCCTCAACTGCTTCACTGGGCAGGGAATTCCATAGATTTACAACCCTTTGGGTGAAGAAGTTCCTCCTAAACTCAGTTCTAAATCTACTTCCCCTTATTTTGAGGCTATGCCCCCTAGTTCTGCTTTCACCCGCCAGTGGAAACAACCTGCCCGCATCTATCCTATCTATTCCCTTCATAATTCTATATGTTTCTATAAGATCCCCCCTCATCCTTCTAAATTCCAACGAGGACAGTCCCAGTCTACTCAACCTCTCCTCGTAATCCAACCCCTTCAGCTCTGGGATTAACCTAGTGAATCTCCTCTGCACACCCTCCAGTGCCAGTACGTCCTTTCTCAAGTAAGGAGACCAAAATTGAACACAATACTCCAGGTGTGGCCTCACTAACACCTTATACAATTGCAGCATAACCTCCCTAGTCTTAAACTCCATCCCTCTAGCAATGAAGGACAAAATTCCAATTGCCTTCTTAATCACCTGTTGCACCTGAAAACCAACTTTTTGCAACTCAGGCACTAACGCACCCAGGTCTCTCTGCACAGCAGCATGTTTTAATATTTTATCATTTAAATAATAATCCCTTTTGCTGTTATTCCTACCAAAATGGATAACCTCACATTTGTCGACATTGTATTCCATCTGCCAGACCCTAGCCCATTCACTTAGCCTATCCAAATCCCTCTGCATACTTCCAGTATCCTCTGCACTTTTTGCTTTACCACTTATCTTAGTGTCGTCTGCAAACTTGGACACATTGCCCTTGGTCCCCAACTCCAAATCATCTCTGTTAGATGATTGAATACAGCCTTTTAGCCAATTCATTGACCACCAGCCAACCAATCTAACCAAGTCCCACCTCATCTCGCGGGTGCTACAGAGTCTGAGTTATGTTGCTCAAATCCAGCAGTGTACTCTGTTGCAGCTTTTTGAATTCCACGTTCTCTTTGCTGCTTGACTCAGAGATACATGTCCACTAATCACCAAATGATAATTGCAAAAAAAAAGGAAAATCAGGGAATCATCAGGAAAAATCCTTGCACTGTTTTTTCACTCTTTCGCTTATTCCCAGTTCCATATTAAACTTGTCATGCCAGATGCCTTAAACTGCAAGCATATGGTCAGAGGTGGGGAGGCTCAGTGATCTCTGCACAATGTTCAGCAACATTCGTGACTCCTCAGAGACTGAAGCAGTCCCTGTCCAAATGCAGCGAGACCTGGACAGTATCCAGCTTGATCAGAGCAAGTAGCATTTGCAGCACACAAATTCCAGCCAGAGAGAATCTAACCGTCGCCCCTTGATATTCAATGGCATTACCATCATTGAATCCCCCACTATAAACATCCTGGGCATTGTCATTTCCTAGAAACTGAACTGGACTATCCTTATCAACACTGTGGCTACAACAGCAGGTCAAAGGCTGGGAATTCTGTGGCGAGTAACTCACCTCCTGACTCCCCAAAGCCTGTCCACTATCTACAAGTCAGGAGTGTGATGGAATATGCCCCACTTGCCTGGAGGAGCGAGGTTCCAACAACACTCAAGAAGCTCGACACCATCCAGGACAAAGCAGCCGCTTGATTAGCAACCATCACAATAAACATTTCCTGGCTCCACCACCGACTCACAGTGGCAGCCGTGTGTACCATCTACAAGATGCACTGCAGGAACTCACCAAGGTTCCTTTGACAGCACCTTCCAAACCCACGACCACTCCCATCTAGAAGGACAAGAGCAGCAGATACCTGGGAACCCCACCAGCTGGAGGTTCCCCTCCCAGTCACTCACCACCCCGACTTGGAAATATATCGGCCGCTCCTTCACTGTCGCTGGGACAATGTAGCGCACAATGACTTACACAAGACAAGAAGTGATGAAGTCTATCGAGGCTTTATTAAGCGAGACTTGTTCCCCAGCAGCTCAGTTACAGAATGAAGCTGCGGGGAGAACTCGAGCTCTTCTACTCCACCTTCATGGCGGAGCCAGAAGTCGGCAGATCCAACCAGGACCCGGGACCTGTCAGCCAATAGCCTCTCGGCTTCACAGGTACTACATTACCCCTAATACATACCACCACATTCACCCCTTGTTAAAAAGGAACCCGGCGGGGTGGTGGTTCGCATGGTGGTAGGGGTTTACAAGGCTGGCCCTGGAACAATTTTCAAACTGTGGCTATACATATTTAGCCCAACATTTAGCTATGTACAAGTTTGCCAGAACTATTTACAATAAGGGGGAAAAAAAAATTTCTTTTACACAAAATTCTTCCTTCCTCGGTGTCACGCGGATTCCACGAGTCGAGCGGGCAGTCTGGTCTTCCTCGTCGATCACATCAGCCCCGGTGGTGGTGCAGGTGCTGGCTCTCCGGGAGCATTGCGCTGTTTGTTCCTGTTTTACTCCTGGGCGAGCACGGGAGGAGGACCGATCCCCCTGGGAAGGGGGCGGTCGTGGGCTGCGCCGGTGGCAGGGAGGGGGTGATTGGTGTCGGGGGGGGGTGTGCGTGTTGCCGGCGGGTGCCAGGTCCCGCAGGGAGACCGTGTCCTGTCGGCCGTCAGGGTACGCCACGTAGGCGTACTGCAGGTTCGCGTGGAGAAGGTGAACCCTCTCGACCAACGGGTCCGATTTGTGCGCCCGCACATGTTTCCGGAGCAAGATGGGTCCTGGGGCCGCCAGCCAGGTCGGCAGCGACGTTCCAGAGGAGGACTTCCTAGGGAAGACAAGGAGGCGCTCATGAGGTGTTTGGTTAGTGGTGGTACACAGCAGCGACCGGATGGAGTGGAGAGCGTCCGGGAGGACCTCCTGCCACCGGGAAACTGGGAGATCTCTGGACCGTAGGGCCAGTAGGACGGTCTTCCAGACCGTGCCGTTCTCCCTCTCTACTTGCCCGTTCCCCCGGGGGTTGTAGCTGGTCGTCCTGCTCGAGACAATGCTCTTGCTGAGCAGGAACTGACGCAGCTCGTCACTCATGAAGGAGGACCCCCTGTCGCTATGGATATACGCGGGGAAGCCGAACAGTGTAAAGATGGTGCCCAGGGCTTTAATGACTGTGGCCGCTGTCATGTCGGGGCAGGGGATGGCGAAGGGGAAACGAGAGTACTCGTCCACCACGTTCAGGAAGTATGCGTTGCGGTCGGTGGAGGGGAGGGGCCCTTTGAAATCCAAACTGAGGCGTTCAAAGGGGCGGGAAGCCTTGATCAGGTGCGCTCTATCCGGCCTGAAAAAGTCCGGTTTGCACTCTGCGCAGATGTGGCAGTTCCTGGTGACTGTACGGATCTCCTCCACAGAGTAGGGGAGGTTGCGGGACTTTATAAAATGGTAGAATCGAGTGACCCCCGGGTGGCAGAGGTCCTCGTGGAGGGCTTGGAGGCGGTCTATTTGTGCGTTGGCACATGTGCCACGGGATAGGGCATCGGACGGCTCGTTCAACTTTCCGGGACGATACAAGATCTCATTGTTATAGGTGGAGAGCTCGATCCTCCACCTCAAGATCTTGTCATTCTTAATTTTGCCCCACTGTGCATTATCGAACATAAAGGCTACCGACCGTTGGTCGGTGAGGAGAGTGAATCTCCTGCCGGCCAGGTAATGCCTCCAATGTCGCACAGCTTCCACTATGGCTTGGGCTTCCTTTTCCACTGAGGAGTGGCGGATTTCTGAGGCGTGGAGGGTCCGGGAGAAAAAGGCCACGGGTCTGCCCGCTTGGTTAAGGGTGGCCGCCAGAGCTACATCGGATGCGTCGCTCTCGACCTGGAAGGGGAGGGACTCGTCAATGGCGCGCATCGTGGCCATTGCGATATCCGCTTTGATGCGGCTGAAGGCCTAGCGGGCCTCTGTCGACAGGAGGAAGGTAGTGGACTGTATTAATGGGCGGGCCTTGTCTGCGTACTGGGGGACCCACTGGGCGTAATATGAAAAGAAGCCCAGGCAACGTTTCAGGGCTTTGGAGCAGTGGGGGAGGGGGAATTCCATAAGGGGGCGCATGCATTCGGGGTCGGGGCCTATAATCCCATTGCGCACTACGTATCCCAGGATGGCCAACCGGTTTGTGCTAAAAACGTATTTTTCCTCGTTATATGTGAGGTTCAGGGCGTTAGCGTTCTGGAGGAACTTTTGGAGGTTGGTGTCGTGGTCCTGCTGATCGTGGCCGCAGATGGTTACGTTGTCGAGATACAGGAACGTGGCCTGCAACCCGTGCTGGTCAACCATTCGGTCCATCTCCCGTTGGAGGACCGAAACCCCGTTCGTGACGCCAAATGGGACCCTTAGGAAGTGGTATAGACGCCCATCTGCCTCGAAGGCTGTGTACTTGCGGTCACCTGGGCGGATGGGGAGCTGATGGTAGGCGGACTTGAGGTCCACGGTGGAGAAGACCTTGTACTGTGCAATCCAATTGACCATGTCGGATATGCGGGGGAGAGGGTACGCATCTAGTTGTGTGTACCTGTTGATGGTCTGACTATAGTCTACGACCATCCTTTGCTTCTCCCCGGTCTTTACTACTACCACCTGGGCTCTCCAGGGACTATTGCTGGCCTGGATTATGCCTTCCTTCAGCAACCGCTGGACTTCAGACCGGATAAACGTCCGGTCCTGGGCGCTGTACCGTCTGCTCTTAGTGGCGACGGGTTTGCAATCCGGGGTGAGGTTTGCAAACAAGGATGGGGGTTCAACCTTGAGGGTTGCGAGGCCGCAGATAGTGAGTGGGGGTATTGGGCCGCCGAATTGGAATGTTAGGCTCTGGAGGTTACACTGGAAATCTAATCCCAGTAATGTGGGCGCGCAGAGTTGGGGAAGGACGTAGAGCCTGTAGTTCTTAAACTCCCTCCC
The DNA here is from genome assembly GCF_047496885.1 of Scyliorhinus torazame. Classification (NCBI taxonomy): domain Eukaryota; kingdom Metazoa; phylum Chordata; class Chondrichthyes; order Carcharhiniformes; family Scyliorhinidae; genus Scyliorhinus; species Scyliorhinus torazame. The sequence continues at coordinate 249,288,468 of NC_092717.1, forward strand.
TTGCACCGTTAGGTTCGCGATGCAGAACCCTTTGATCTCTACTGAGTGGGATCCTGCAGCTAGGGAAATCTTTTGCCTGCTTGGATGGATGGACAGAAAACAGCGTCTTACCGTATCTGGGTAAATAAAACTTTCCGTGCTCCCTGAGTCGATCAAGCATGGCGTCTCGTATCCGTTGACCAGCACCGTTGTTGCCGTCGTTTGGAGCGCCCAGGGCCGCGATTGATCCAGTGTCACCGAAGCCAGTCGTGGCAGTAGTGTCGCGGCGTTTTCTTCGGACCCCGTGGAGCCGTCTATGCTGGGGTCTTTTGTTGTCAACCAAGATGGCGGCGTCCATGAATCGCACGTGTTCGGGGATGGACAAAATGGCCGCCCCCATGAATCGCACGTGGCTGGGGGGTCACAAGATGGCGGCGCCCATCCTCCCCTCGTGGTGCCCGGGACCCAAAATGGCGGCGCCCGCGGGTCGCACATGGAACGCTGGGGGGGGGGGGGGGGGAGTTGGGGGGGGTTCGGGATCTGTAGTCCTCGTTCTTCTCCAGGGATTGCGGCGACCCCCCGGGACCGGCACACTGCCGCGTAATGGCCCTTTTTGCCGCAGCTTTTACAAGTAGCTGCGCGGGCCGGGCAGCGCTGCCAGGTGTGTTTCGCCTGCCCGCAAAAGTAGCAGCGGGCCCCCCCGGGATGGTCTGGCGCTCTAACAAGCTTCCGGGGGGGGGTGGGGGCTGCCGGGGAGTCAGTCGCAACGGGGGTCCACGGAGCCCAAGGGGCTGCCGCGCGGTCGAGTCCGTAGGCGCGGGCGTTTTGGGAGGCCACATCAAGGGAGGCCGCAAGTGCCAGTGCCTCTGAGAGTCCTAACGATTCTCTTTCTAAAAGTCTCTGACGAATTTGGGGAGAGTTCATACCTGCCACAAATGCATCACGAATTAGCAGGTCCGTGTGCTCGATCGCGTTCACCGGCGGGCAGTTGCAGTTTCGTCCCAAAATCAGCAGCGCGCCGTAGAATTCGTCGAGTGATTCTCCGGGAATTTGCCGTCTCGTCGTGAGTTGGTGGCGCGCGTAGACCTGGTTTACAGGTCGAATGTAGATGCCCTTCAGCAACGCGAGCACCGTCGGGAAATCCTCCACGTCTTCGATAAGCGAATAAATCTCCGGGCTTACCCTCGAATGCAGGACCTGCATTTTCTGCTCTTCCGTGATCCGGCTGGGGGCCGTTCGAAGGTAGCCTTCGAAGCATGCTAGCCAGTGTTAGAACAAGGCCCCGAGTTTGCTGCATGGGGGCTGATCCACAGGCACTACGGCGCGATCCGGAGCTCCATAGTCTTTTAAGCTTGCTTAATAAATTGTAGCGCACAATGACTTACGCGAGACGAGAAGCGATGAAGTCTATCGAGGCTTTATTAAGCGAGACTTGTTCCCCAGCAGCTCAGTTACAGAATGAGGCTGCGGGGAGAACTCAAGCTCTTATACTCCGCCTTCAGGGCGGAGCCAGAAGTCGGCAGATCCAACCAGGACCCGGGACCTGTCAGCCAATAGCCTCTCGGCTTCACAGGTACCATATTACCCCTAATACATACCACCATCCTGGAACTCCCTCCCCAACAGCACGGTGGGTGTACCTACACCTGAGGGACTGCAGCAGCTCAAGAAGGCAGCTCACCCCCACCTTCTGAAGGGCAACTAGGGCTGGACAATAAATACTGGTCTGACCAGACGCCCACATCCCATGTGCAGGATTACGGGGAAGGTGGGGAATGAGACTAGCTAAACTCAGAGACAGCACAGACTTGCTGGGCTGAATGGCCTGGAGCTACACTATCCCCATTCTGCAATGTGAGCATTGCCTGAGCCCTGACTGGATTTGGGATTTAGATGATTTGCAGACAGTCCCTTACAGGAATGTCTATTTCTCATTTTGAACTGACAGGTGTGATTTGTGATTTGCTCTCCTGGTATTTTGCCTTGCAGACCAGCACCGTTATTTGCAGACGCTCCCTATGGCCCAGGGGATGATTTTGCGCTTTTGCGGCGAGGCTGTGATTTGCAGACGGCCCCTTTGCCGCAATGCGCAAAAAAACCCGGAGCTTTTCTCAGCAGCCCGGGGATTGTGCGTTTCTGCAATGTCAGACGCTCCCTTCACTGCTGCACCTGCGCACTGAGGGTGCCTGGGCTAGCCCCCTCCCCCTGAGAGAGACCCCACCCCCTGATTTAAACCCCCCTCCTCTCTCCCTCTGTCTGACTCCAGCTTCCCTCCCAGCCTGAGCAGTGACAGAGCCCAGCTCCCAGTCCCAGATCCCAGATCCCAGTCCCCAAGATCCCAATCTCGCAGATCCCAGTCCCAGGTTCCCAGTCTCCCAGATCCCAGTCCCAGGTTCCCAGTCTCCCAGATCCCAATCCCAGAGATCAGTCTCCCAGATCCCAGTTTCCCAGATCCCAATCCCAGTCTCACACATCCCAGATTCCTCTCTCCCAGACCCCAGTCCCAGGTTCCCAGTCTCCCAGATCCCAGTCCCAGGTTCCCAGTCTCCCAGACCCCAGTCCCAGGTTCCCAGTCTCCCAGATTCCAGCTCCAGCTCTCAGACGCAGCCATGGAGAGAAAGGTAAGAATAAAATTCAGGTAATAACCCCCAACTTCATCCCCATCATCATCCCTTTCACCAGATACCCCTTCCCTGCCTCCCTCTCCGGCTCTCCCATTCCCTCCCTTGCCCTCTCTCTGTATTCTACTCTCTCCCTCTCTCTACACAGCAGTCGCTCTTTCTCTCCATCCCCCTCCCTCCCACCTTCTTTCCTTCCTTCCCTCCCTCCCTCTGTCTGTGTACAAGTAGCAACGTGACCAGCATCTCTAGCAGTCAGTCCATCACTCATTCCGCAGGCTTCCACAGCCAGTCTCCCCAGGAAACTGCTGGCAAAGTGTCCTCTTAATTCCAGGCTGTGCCATGCTGAGGAATGCCCCCTCTCCTCCCTCCCTCCTTACCTCCTTCTCTCCCTCCTCTCTCCCTCCCTCCTCTCTCCCTTACCTCATTCTTTAACCTTTGCTCAGCTAACCTCCCCCTTTCTCCCCCCCCTGCTCCCTCTCCGGAGAATGGCTGGGAGGCCAATACAGGGGCTCTCTGATGCTGTTTTCTCTCTCACACAGAACCATCTTCTTGTATGTATTTGTTTTGTTATCAAGGTTTTTGATTTGTCTCCCGCTGAGATTAGTTCAGTTCCTCTCCACGTCCTCGGGGGGTCTTGTGCAAAGAATTACTTCAAACTGAACATGGAGCCCGGCCCTTCTTTTAATTCCTGGGATTTAGAAGCATTGTGCTCTTAACCTTTTGTTCCTGTTTGAGTTGGTTGTTTGTAGATGTTCCGGCACTCAATGATTTATTCTCCTGGTGTCAGCCGCTCTCAATGGGTAACACCCATTGCAGCACAGTTAGCAACTGGGCTCAAATCCCACATCACTGGTTTGAGCTGGGGTGACACATCGACTCAGCACGAAGGGAGTGTCGCACTGTCAGAGGGTCAGTACTGAGGGAGTGCGGCACTGTCAGTGGATCAGTACTGAGGGAGTGCTGCACTGTCAGAGGGTCAGTACTGAGGGAGTGCTGCACTGTGAGAGGGTCAGTACTGAGGGAGTGCGGCACTGTCAGTGGATCAGTACTGAGGGAGTGCAATACTGTCAGAGGGTCAGTACTGAGGGAGTACAACACTGTCAGAGGGTCAGTACTGAGGGAGTGCCGCACTGTCAGAGGGTCTGTACTGAGGGAGTGCAATACTGTCAGAGGGTCAGTACTGAGGGAGTACAACACTGTCAGAGGGTCAGTACTGAGGGAGTGCCGCACTGTCAGAGGGTCTGTACTGAAGGAGTGCTGCACTGTCAGAGAGTCAGTACTGAGGGAGTGCTGCACTGTCAGAGGGTCAGTACTGAGGGAGTGCCGCACTGTCAGAGGGTCAGTACTGAGGGAGTGTCGCACTGTCAGAGGGTCAGTACTGAGGGAGTGCAATACTGTCAGAGGGTCAGTACTGAGGGAGTGCCGCACTGTCAGAGGGTCAGTACTGAGGGAGTGCTGCACTGTCAGAGGGTCAGTACTGAGGGAGCGCCGCACTGTCAGAGGGTCAGTACTGAGGCAGTGCTGCACTGCCAGAGGGTCAGTATTGAGGGAGTGCCGCACTGTCAGAGGGTCAGTACTGAGGGAGTGCTGCACTGTCAGAGGGTCAGTACTGAGGAAGTGCTGCACTGTCAGAGGGTCAGTACTGAGGGAGTGCGGCACTGTCAGAGCGTCAGTACTGAGGGAGTGCCGCACTGTCAGAGGGTCAGTACTGAGGGAGTGCCGCACTGTCGGAGGGTCAGTACTGAGGGAGTGCCGCACTGTCGGAGGGTCAGTACTGAGGGAGTGCTGCACTGTCAGAGGGTCAGTACTGAGGGAGTGCCGCACTGTCAGAGGGTCAGTACTGAGGGAGTGCTGCACTGTCAGAGGGTCAGTACTGAGGGAGTGCCGCACTGTCAGAGGGTCAGTACTGAGGGAGTGCTGCACTGTCAGAGGGTCAGTACTGAGGGAGTGCTGCACTGTCAGAGGGTCAGTACTGAGGCAGTGCTGCACTGTCAGAGGGTCAGTACTGAGGGAGCGCTGCACTGTCAGAGGGTCAGTACTGAGGGAGTGCTGCACTGTCAGAGGGTCAGTACTGAGGGAGTGCTGCACTGTCAGAGGGTCAGTCCTGAGGGAGTGCCGCACTGTCAGAGGGTCAGTACTGAGGGAGTGCTGCACTGTCAGAGGGTCAGTACTGAGGGAGTGCCGCACCGTAACAGGGTCAGTACTGAGGGAGTGCCGCACTGTCAGAGGGTCAGTACTGAGGGAGTGCCGCACTGTCAGAGGGTCAGTACTGAGGCAATACTGAGGGAGCCCCAGTGCAAAAAGGTTGCCAGGTGGAATGTAATGTGGGTAAATGTGAACTTGTCGACTTTGGCAGGAAGAATAGAAAAGCAGCAGATCCTTTAAATGGAGAGAGAGAGACTGCAGAACTCTGAGGTACAGAGGGACCTGGGTGTCCTGGTACATGAATCAGGAGAAGTTCAGATTCAGGTACAACAGGTGATTAGGAAGCAAATGGAACGTTGGTGTTTTTTGCAAGGGGAATGGGACATAAAAGTCGGGATGTCCTGCTGCAGTTGTACAGGGTGTTGGTCAGACCACATCTGGAGCACTTTGTATTTAAGAAAGGATAGAAATGTGTTTGAGGGCCTCTATCTATTGGAGTGTAAAAGGTGGAGAGGTGGTCTTGTTGAGACAGCGAAGATCCTGAGGAGATATTTCCTGTTGTGGGAGAGACTAGAACTCGGGGGTCTCCCATTTAAGAGAGAGATGAGGAGAATGTTGTCTCTCGAGATCAACTGGCTGTGGAATTAATTGCAGAGGGTGCTGGAGGCTGGGTCCCTGCATATGTTTCATGTTGATTTGGACAGATTCTTGATTGACGAGGGAATCGAGGGTTAAGGGGGCAGACAGGAAAATGGAGTTCAGGCCACAGTCCGATCAGCCATGGTCTTATCAAATGGGAGAGGAGGCTGGAAGGGCTGAATGGCCTGCTCCTGCTCCTAATACATACACGTTTGGATGTATGTTTGTATTGAACATAAAAGATAGGAGCAGGCCATTTGGTCCTTAAAGCCCATTCTAAGATAATGGCCAATGTTATTGTGGAGAGACCAGGATTAATGAAGGATAGTGAGCATTGCTCCCTCAGGGAGAAGCCATGGGCGGGATTCTGTGATCCTAAAGCTAAATGTTGACACCGTCGGAAACGCCGTCGCGTTTCTCAACAGCGTCAACACGGCCTCAGGATCAGTCATTCTGGCCCCTACAGGGGACTGGAGTGGACCACGCGGCTCCAGCTGCTGCTCCCGGCGCCAACTGGGCGTCACGGGATCCGCGCATGCGCAGTGGCACCGGTGCCAACACGCAGTGGCTCCCTTCAACGCACCGGCCCCTACGCAACATGGCGCAGGGCTACAGGGCCGGCGAGGAAGAAAGGAGGCCCCCAGCCAGAGAGGCCGCCCCGCCGATCGGTGAGCCCCGATCGCGGGCCAGGCCACATCGGAGGCCCCCCCCAACCACAGGCCGCCCCCTGACCCTTCCACGCCGATTTCCCGCCGACTGAGAGCAGGTGTGGACGGCGCCGGCGGGCGCAGCCTCCGACCAGCGCCAACCACGCCGGTGCCAATGCCGCCGATTCTCCACTCGGGGCGGCGTGGCGCCATTCGCGCCAGTCGTGGGGATTGGCTGGCCGGGCCCCGGTCTGTGACAAACCACCCCCGTGTCTTCCAAGTTTGATTGAATTTTTTGAGGAGGTGTCGAGGTGTGTCGATGAGGGTAGTGTGGTTGAACTAGTCTACATGGACTTTAATAAGGCTTTTGACATAAATCTCCATGGGAGATTAATGACGAAGATAGGAGCCCATGGGAACCTGGGCAATTTGGAAAACTGGCTCAGTGGCAGGAGGCAGAGGGCGATGGTTGAAGTTGTTTTTGTGACTGGAAGCCTGTGTCCAGTGGTGTTCCACAGGGATCGGTGCGGGGCCTCTTGCTGTTTGTAGTGGACATTAATGACCTAGATGGTACAGTAGCACAGTGGTTAGCACTGTTGCTTCAAAGCGCCAGGGTCCCGGGTTCGATTCCCGGCTCGGGTCACTGACTGTGCGGAGTCTGCACGTTCTCCCCGTGTCTGCGTGGGTTTCCTCCGGGTGCTCCGGTTTTCTCCCACAAGTCCCGAAAGGACGTGCTGTTAGGTGAATTGGACATTCTGAATTCTCCCTCTGTGTACCCGAACAGGCGCCGGAATGTGGCGACTAGGGGCTTTTCACAGTAACTTCATTGAAGTGTTAATGTAAGTGTACTTGTGACAATAAAGATGATTATTATAGACATGAATGTCGGGGATTTAATCACTAAGTTCCCAGATGACACACAAATTTATGGTGTGGTAAATAGCGATGACGAAAGCTTTAGATTACGGGACGATATTGACGGGCTGGTCAGACGGGCAGAACGGTGGCAAATTAAATTTAAACCTGAAAAGTATGAGGTGATGTGCAAAGTTATGAAGGACACAGATAGGATGGATAGAAATAAACTTTGCCCTTTAGCAGAGAGGTCAATAACCAAGCAGCATAGAAGGTAAGGGGCAGGAGATTTGCAGGGAATTTGAGGGAAAACATTTTCACCCTGTGATGATTGTTGTCCATATTGTATTTTCTATCGGTTGCAGTAAGGTTTATAAAAGCCTGGGTTAAGGTGTATATTTATAGCAGTAATATTATTAATATTATTTAGATTCCAGTATCAGCCGTAATTTGCTTTCACGTTATTAAAGAACCTAGATTAGGGTAGCCAGATCATGTCTGCTAAAGCTGTAATTAAGGAGTCGTAAAAAGGTGAGGTAATGATGGTTTTAACCATTTACTTGTTCCCATATGGATGGCAAAAGGGGATATTGTTTTGATTGCTGGAAAGTAGATCATTTATGAAGGATTGCATTTAGTCCTAGCGAAGCAGGTGATGAGACATCTTAGTGGGATACAGATGATGTCATTAATGGGAGGAGTCAGGTCTGTCTGTAGTTTACTTTTGCTCAATGCTGTTAGGTTGAGAAGAGTCTGTCAAAACAAGGATTTTCAGATTGTCCCTGGAAAAGGGTCTCTCTCTGCAAAGCTCAGCAAGTAACCTGTTTTGTTAACTTATTGGGTTGCTTAATTGGAATTAGTGGCAGGTGTGGATAGGAAGTTAAAGTTTATAGTTTTATTCAAGAACTGTTTAACTGTTAATTGTAAAGCTATTTCTTTAATGCTAGTGTGGTTAATTCTGTGTTGAAATTAAAGTTTGTTTTAACATCAAAGACACCTATTGGTCAGAGTCGTCGCTTCTGAGGTGAAGTGTGTTGCTCTGTTTCAGTCCCAACAGCGTCGCCAATACTGTGGGTATTTCTATTTATCTTAGTGAACCACAAGTCTTCTCTTATATCGATCAGATGATCACACAACCAGTTAGTTAGTTCAAAAGATGGTTTATTTACATACACAAGAGTTATCTCGACATGCAAACACAATATCTACTACGAGTTAAACTACACCTATCAGCTACAATAACCTATACTTAACTTCAGGGTGAGCAGCACTGTGCGAATGGATAAGGCCTTTATCTGGATTTCACTTGGCTGGTTCGAAGAAAGTGGCTCTGTCTCTGCTGGGCTCGTCCGTCAGGTAACGATCATTGGTCTTGAACTGGCTGTTCCTGCTGCAATTGGGCTGGCCCAGGCCGGATCCAGAAGAGACAGAACACATGGCTGTGTCCTCTTTTATCCCTCTGGGATTTTGCGCTCTTTGGGGCGGTCCTTAACCTTGGAGCCAATAGTTCGACAGGGCTCTGATCACGGTCTTCGATTTTGGCCAATAAAGGGGCTTGGTGGCTGGGCGGGTCCTTAGCGGTCATTGGCCTTGGCAGTTGGGCTCTCTGACTAAAGGGAGTAGTGCCGATCAGTCTGTGGCTGTACCGGTTGCTTGATTGGAGTTCTATTGTCCTGGAAAATGGGCCATTAAAATGCAAACGAGCGGGGATTTCGATCAGGCCTGGTTACCTGTGTTTCAGATACACATAGGGCTCTGTATCTGTCTGAGTCCTGGGTTGGCCATAATTCCCATGGTCCTTTGCAGGTGGCCATCTTAGATGGCTACAAGTGTTAACATGTCTGAGGCATTTGACAATGAGTCACAGAAGGAGATATTAGAACAGGCGACCAAAAGCTTCGTCAAACAGGTAGGTTTTGAGGAGAGACTTCAGAATCCCGACAGTGCAGAAGGAGGCCAGATGGCCCATCTCCACCGTCTGAAAGAGCACCCTATCTAGGCACACACCCCACTCTATCCTGGTGACCCTGTAACCCCACCCAACCTTTTGTTCACTGAGGGGCAATTTAGCAGAGCCAATCCACCTAACCTGCAGATCTTTGGACTGTGGGAGCAAACCGGAGCACCCGGAAGAAACCACACAGACACGGGGAGAACGTGCAGCACAGTGGTTAGCGCGGTTGTTTCACAGCTCCAGGGTCCCAGGTTCGATTCCCAGCTTGGGTCACTCACTCACGCTCTCCCCGTGTCTGCGTGGGTTTCCTCCGGATGCTCCGGTTTCCTCCCACAGTCCAAAGATGTGCAGGTTAGGTGGAATGTATTGCTAAATTGCCCTTAGAGTCCAAAATAAAAGGTTAATTGGGGTTACTGGGTTAAGGGAATGGGGTGGAGGAGGTGTGTGCTTGAGTGAGGTGCTCTTTCCAAGGGTCGGTGCAGCCCCGATGGGCCTAATGGCCTCCTTCTGCACTGTAAATTCTCTGATTCTGATATGATAACGTGCAGACTCTGTACAGACAGTCACCCAAGGCTGGAATTGAACCCGGTTCCCTGGTGCTGTGAGGGAGCAATGTGCTAACCACTGTGTTACTGTGCACAGTGCTTCCAATGCAAGAATATCCCACAAAGAAACCGCAACCAAAGAACAATATAGCACAGGAACAGGCCCTTCGGCCCTCCAAGCCTGTACCTGTCATGATATCACCCTTGGCCAAACCCTCAGCACTTCCTTGTGCCGTATCCCTCTATCCCCGTCCTATCCATGTATTTGTCAAGATGCCTTTTGAACGCTGTTAATGTATCTGCTCCCACAATCTCCCCTGGCAACGCGTTCCAGACACTCACCACCCTCTGTGTAAAAAACCTGCCTCGCACATCTCCTCTAAACTTTGCCACACGGACCTTAAACCCATGGGAATCGATGCAGGAAGTGGGAGGGAAGTAAAACGGGGACAGAAACAAAAGGCAGTCAGGGGGAAGTGAACGGCAGAGTGAAAAATCAAAAAGTGCCACAGTACAAGGTACAGTGACTGAGGGGAGCTCACTGAATAGGCCCAGGAATACTAAAAGAAATAAAACGGGAAGTAAAAACATAAATGGAAAGTGAAACAGAAGGTTATCACATGAAGATCTGGGTTTTACGACAAGGAAAATTAGGAGAAAAGTTAAAAGGAAAAATAACTTAGGAGAGGTTACTGATAGAGGTGTTGAGATTCAAAACAGAGGTATAAAAGCCAACATAAGTGTACTTTACCTGAATGCTCATAGTATTCGGAATAAGGTAAATGAGTTGATGGCACAAATCATCGTGAATGACTATGATTTAGTGGCCATTACTGAAACATGGTTAAAGGATGGTCACGACTGGGAGTTAAATATCCGAGGGTATCAAACTATTCGGAAGGACAGAGTGGATGGTAAGGGAGATGGTGTAGCTCTGTTATTTAAGGATGACATCCGGGCAATAGTAAGGGATGACATCGGTGCTATGAAGGATAAGGTTGAATCCATTTGGGTGGAAATCAGGAATAGTAAGGCGAAAAAGTCACTGATAGGAGTAGTCTATAGGCCACCAAATAGTAACATAATAGTGGGGCAGGCAATAAACAAAGAAATAACAGATGCATGTAGAAATGGTACAGCAGGTATCATGGGGGATTTTAACCTACATGTCAATTGGTTTAACCAAGTCGGTCAAGGCAGACTTGAGGAGGAGTTTATAGAATGTATCCGGGATAGTTTCCTAGAACAGTATGTAATGGAACCTACGAGGGAACAAGCAATCCCAGATTTGGTCCTGTGTAATGAGACAGGATTGATTAATGATCTCATAGTTAGGGATCCTCTCAGAAGGAGCGATCATAATATGGTGGAATTTAAAGTACAGATGGAGGGTGAGAAGGTAAAATCAAACACTAGTGTTTTGTGCTTAAACAAAGGAGATTACAATAGGATGAGAGAAGAACTAGCTAAGGTAGACTGGGAGCAAAGACTTTATAGTGAAACAGTTGAGGAACAGTGGAGAACCTTCCAAGCGATTTTTGACAATGCTCAGCAAAGGTTTATACCAACAAAAAGGAAAGACGGTAGAAAGAGGGAAAATTGACCATGGATATCGAAGGAAATAAGGGAGAGTATCAAATTGAAGGAAAAAGCATACAAAGTGGCAAAGATTAGTGGGAGACGAGAGGATTGGGACATCTTTAGGGGGAACAGAAAACTACTAAAAAAGCTATAAAGAAGAGTAAGATAGATTATGAGAGTAAACTTGCTCAGAATATAAAAACAGATAGTAAAAGTTTCTACAAATATATAAAACAAAAAAGAGTGGCTAAGGTAAATATTGGTCCTTTTAGAGGATGAGAAGGGACATTTAATAATGGAGATGAGGAAATGGCTGAGGAACTGAACAGGTTTTTTGGGTCAGTCTTCACAGTGGAAGACACAAATAACATGCCAGTGACTGATAGAAATGAGCCTTTGACAGGTGAGGACCTTGAGAGGATTGTTATCACCAAGGAGGTAGTGATGGGCAAGCTAATGGGGCTAAAGGTAGACAAGTCTCCTGGCCCTGATGGAATGCATCCCAGGGTACTAAAAGACATGGCTAGGGAAATTGCAAATGCACTGGTGATAATTTACCAAAATTCACTAGACTCTGGGGTGGTCCCGGCAGATTGGAAATTAGCAAACGTGACACCACTGTTTAAAAAAGGAGGTAGGCAGAAAGCGGGTAATTATAGGCCAGTTAGCTTAACTTCGGTAGTAGGGAAGATGCTGGAATCTATCATCAAGGAAGAAATAGCGAGGCATCTGGATGGAAATTGTCCCATTGGACAGACGCAGCATGGGTTCATAAAGGGCAGGTCGTGCCTAACTAATTTAGTGGAATTTTTTGAGGACATTACCAGTGCGGTAGATAACCGGGAGCCAATGGATGTGGTATATCTGGATTTCCAGAAAGCCTTTGACAAGGTGCCACACAAAAGGTTGCTGAATAAGATAAAGATGCATGGCATTGAGGGTAAAGTAGTAGCATGGATAGAGGATTGGTTAATTAATAGAAAGCAAAGAGTGGGGATTAATGGGTGTTTCTCTGGTTGGCAATCAGTAGCTAGTGGGCTCCCTCAGGGATCAGTGTTGGGCCCACAATTGACATAGATGATTTGGAGTTAGGGACCAAGGGCAATGTGTCCACTTTGCAGACAACATTAAGGTGAGCGGTAAAGCAAAAAGTGCAGAGGATACTGGAAGTCTGCAGAGGGATTTGGATAGGCTGAGTGAATGGGCTAGGGTCTGGCAGATGGAATACAATGTTGACAAATGTGAGGTTATCCATTTTGGTAGGAATAACAGCAAAAGGGATTATTATTTAAATGATAAAATATTAAAACATGCTGCTGTGCAGAGGGACCTGGTGTCCTAGTGCACGAGTCGCAAAAAGTTGGTTTACAGGTGATTAAGAAAGCAAATGGAGTTTTGTCCTTCATTGCTAGAGGGATGGAGTTTAAGACTCGGGAGGTTATGCTGCAATTATATAAGGTGTTAGTGAGGCCACACCTGGAGTATTGTGTTCAGTTTTGGTCTCCTTACCTGAGAAAGGACATACTGGCACTGGAGGGTGTGCAGAGGAGATTCACTAGGCTAATCCCAGAGCTGAAGGGGTTGGATTACGAGGAGAGTTTGAGTAGACTGGGACAGTACTCGTTGAAATTTAGAAGGATGCGGGGGGGATCTTATAGAAACATAGAAAATTATGAAGGGAATAGATAGGATAGATGCGGGCAGGTTGTTTCCACTGGCGGGTGAAAGCAGAACTAGGGGGCATAGCCTCAAAATAAGGGGGAGTAGATTTAGGACTGAGTTTAGGAGGAACTTCTTCACCCAAAGGGTTGTGAATCTATGGAATTCCTTGCCCAGTGAAGCAGTAGAGGCTCCTTCATTAAATGTTTTAAGATAAAGATAGATAGTTTTTTGAAGAATTAAGGGTTATGGTGTTCGGGCCGGAAAGTGGAGCTGAGTCCACAAAAGATCAGCCATGGTCTCATTGAATGGTGGAGCAGGCTCGAGGGGCCAGATGGCCTACTCCTGCTCCAAGTTCTTATGTTCTATGCCCCCTGGTGACCGACCCCTCCACCCTGGGAAAGAGTGCCTGCCCATCCACTCTATCCATGCCCCTCATAATCGTGTGGACCTCTATCAGGTCTCCCCTCATCTCCGTCTTTCTAATGAAAACAGTCCGAGTCTATTCAGCCCATCCACATAGCTAACACCCTCCAGACCAGGCAACATTCTGGTAAACCTCCTCTGCATCCTCTCCATGGCCTCCACATCCTTCTGGTAGTGTGGCGACCAGAATTGTGCGCAATATTCCAAGTGCAGCCTTACCAAGGTTCTATACAACTGCAGCATGACTTGCCAGTTTTTATACTCGATGCCCCGTCCAATGAAGGCAAGCATTCCATATGCTTTCTTGACTACCTTGTCCACTTGTATTGCCGCCTTCAAAGATCTAGTGGCCAGGTCTCTGGCACTGAGTCTGGCTCTGGGGCTCAGAAGGGAAGGGGGGAGAATAGAAAAGCAATAGTAGAGGAGATTCAATGGTCAGGGGAATAGATAGGAGATTCTGTGGTCGCGAGCGAGACTCCCGGAAGGTATGTTGCCTCCCGGGTGCCAGGGCCAGGGACGTCTCGGATCGTGTCTTCAGGATCCTTAAATGGGAGGGGGAGCAGCCAGAAGTCGTGGTGCCCATTGGTCCCAACGACGTAGGTAGGAAAAGGGATGTGGAGGTAATAAACAAGTTTAGGGAGTTAGGCTGGAAGTTAAAAGCCAGGACAGACAGAGTTGTCATCTCTGGTTTGTTGCCAGTGCCACGTGATAGCGAGGCTAGGAATAGGGAGAGAGTGCAGTTGAACACGTGGCTGCAGGAATGGTGTAGGAGGGAGGGCTTCAGGTATTTGGATAATTGGAGTGCATTCTGGGGAAGGTGGGACCTGTACAAGCAGGACGGGTTGCATCTGAACCAGGGGGGCACCAATATCTTGGGAGGGAGGTTTTCTAGTACTCTTCGGGAGGGTTTAAACTAATTTGGCTGGGGAATGGGAACCGGATTTGTCGTCCAGCAACTAAGCTAGCCGATATTCAGGACGCCTAAGCGTGTAATGAGGCAGTGGGGAAGGGAACACTGACAAAGGAGAGTACTTGCAGGCACGAAGATGGGTTGAAGTGTGTATACTTCAACGCAAGAAGCATCAGGAATAAGGTGGGTGAACTTAAGGCATGGATCGGTACTTGGGACTACGATGTGGTGGCCATCACGGAAACTTGGATAGAAGAGGGGCAGAAATGGTTGTTGGAGGTCCCTGGTTACAGATGTTTCAATAAGATTAGGGAGGGTGGTAAAAGAGGTGGGGGGGTGGCATTGTTAATTAGAGATAGTATAACAGCTGCTGAAAGGCAGTTCGAGGAGTATCTGCCTACTGAGGTAGTATGGGTTGAAGTCAGAAATAGGAAAGGAGTAGTCACCTTGTTAGGAGTTTTCTATAGGCCCCCCAATAGTAGCAGAGATGTGGAGGAACAGATTGGGAAACAGATTTTGGAAAGGTGCAGAAGTCACAGGGTAGTAGTCATGGGTGACTTCAACTTCCCAAACATTGAGTGGAAACTCTTTAGATCAAATAGTTTGGATTGGGTGGTGTTTGTGCAGTGTGTCCAGGAAGCTTTTCTAACACAGCATGTAGATTGTCCGACCAGAGAGAAGGCAATATTGGATTTAGTACTTGGTAATGAACTAGAGCAAGTGATAGATTTGTTAGTGGGGGAGCATTTTGGAGATAGTGACCACAATTCTGTGACTTTCACTTTAGTAATGGAGAGGGATAGGTGCGTGCAACAGGGCAAGGTTTACAATTGGGGGAAGGGTAAATATGATGTTGTCAGACAAGAATTGAAGTGCATAAGTTGGGAACATAGGCTGGCAGGGAAGGACACAAGTGAAATGTGGAACTTGTTCAAGGAACAGGTGCTACGTGTCCTTGATATGTATGTCCCTGTCAGGCAGGGAAGAGATGGTCGAGTGAGGGAACCATGGTTGACAAGAGAGGTTGAATGTCTTGTTAAGAGGAAAAAGGAGACTTATGTAAGGCTGAGGAAACAAGGTTCAGACAGGGCATTGGAGGGATACAAGATAGCCAGGAGGGAACTGAAGAAAGGGATTAGGAGAGCTAAAAGAGGGCATGAACAATCATTGGCGGGTAGGATCAAGGAAAACTCCAAGGCCTTTTACACATATGTGAGAAATATGAGAATGACTAGAGCGAGGGTAGGTCCGATCAAGGACAGTAGCGGGAGATTGTGTATTGAGTCTGAAGAGATAGGAGAGGTCTTGAACGAGTACTTCTCTTCTGTATTTACAAATGAGAGGGGCCATATTGTTGGAGAGGACAGTGTGAAACAGACTGGTAAGCTCGAGGAAATACTTGTTAGGAAGGAAGATGTGTTGGGCATTTTGAAAAACTTGAGGATAGACAAATCCCCCGGGCCTGTCGGGATATATCCAAGGATTCTATGGGAAGCAAGAGATGAAATTGCAGAGCCGTTGGCAATGATCTTTTCGTCCTCACTGTCAACAGGGATGGTACCAGGGGATTGGAGAGTGGCGAATGTCGTGCCCCTGTTCAAAAAAGGGAATAGGGATAACACTGGGAATTACAGGCCAGTTAGCCTTACTTCGGTGGTAGGCAAAGTAATGGAAAGGGTACTGAAGGATAGGATTTCTGAGCATCTGGAAAGACACTGCTTGATTAGGGATAGTCAGCACGGATTTGTGAGGGGTAGGTCTTGCCTTACAAGTCTTATTGAATTCTTTGAGGAGGTGACCAAGCATGTGGATGAAGGTAAAGCAGAGGATGTAGTGTACATGGATTTTAGTAAGGCATTTGATAAGGTTCCCCATGGTAGGCTTATGCAGAAAGTAAGGAGGCATGGGATAGTGGGAAATTTGGCCAGTTGGATAACGAACTGGCTAACCGATAGAAGTCAGAGAGTGGTGGTGGATGGCAAATATTCAGCCTGGAGCCCAGTTACCAGTGGCGTACCAAATGGGATCAGTTCTGGGTCCTCTGCTGTTGGATGGGTTAGTAAATTTGCAGACAATACGAAGATTGGTGGAGTTGTGGATAGTAAGGAGGGCTGCTGTCAGCTGCAAAGAGACATAGATAGGATGCAGAGCTGGGCTGAGAAGTGGCAGATGGAGTTTGTCTTCACACTGAAAAGTGTGAGGTTGTCCATTTTGGAAGGACAAATATGAATGCGGAATACAGGGTTAACAGTAGAGTTATTGGCAATGTGGAGGAGCAGAGAGATCTTGGGGTCTATGTTCATATATCTTTGAAAGTTGCCACTCAAGTGGATAGAGCTGTGAAGAAGGCCTATGGTGTGCTAGAGTTCATTAACAGAGGGATTGAATTTAAGAGCCGTGAGGTGATGATGCAGCTGTACAAAACATTGGTAAGGCCACATTTGGAGTACTGTGTACAGTTCTGGTCGCCTCATTTTAGGAAGGATGTGGAAGCTTTGGAAAAGGTGCAAAGGAGATTTACCAGGATGTTGCCTGGAATGGAGAGTAGGTCTTACGAGGAAAGGTTGAGGGTGCTAGGCCTTTTCTCATTAGAACGGAGAAGGATGAGGGGCAACTTGATAGAGGTTTATAAGATGATCAGGGGAATAGATAGAGTAGACAGTCAGAGACTTTTTCCCCGGGTGGAACAAACCATTACAAGGGGACATAAATTTAAGGTGAATAGTGGAAGATATAGGGGGGATGTCAGATGTAGGTTCTTTACCCAGAGAGTAGTGGGGGCATGGAATGCACTGCCTGTGGAAGTAGTCGAGTCGGAAACATTAGGGACCTTCAAGCAGCTATTGGATAGGGACATGGATTACGGTAGAATGATATAGTGTAGATTTATTTGTTCTTAAGGGCAGCACGGTAGCATTGTGGATAGCACAATTGCTTCACAGCTCCAGGGTCCCAGGTTCGATTCCGGCTTGGGTCACTGTCTGTGCGGAGTCTGCACATCCTCCCGTTGTGTGCGTGGGTTTCCTCCGGGTGCTCCGGTTTCCTCCCACAGTCCAAAGATGTGCAGGTTAGGTGGATTGGCGATGATAAATTGCCCCTGGTGTCCAAAACTGCCCTTAGTGTTGGGTGGAGGTGTTGACCTTGGGTAGGGTGCTCTTTCCAAGAACCGGTGCAGACTCAATGGGCCGAATGGCTTCCTTCTGCACTGTAAATTCTATGATTAATCTAGGACAAAGGTTCGGCACAACATCGTGGGCCGAAGGGCCTGTTCTGTGCTGTATTTTCGATGTTCTATGTTCTATGATCTGTGGACCTGCACTCCCAGATGTCTCTAACTTTCTCTATTCCTAAGAGTATTGCCATTTACTGTATATTTCCCCTCTAGGTTGGACCTACCAAAATGCATGACCTCACATTTGTCCGGATTAAACTCCATTTAAACTCGATCAAGTTAGTGAGGCGCGACCTCCCCTTCACAAAACCATGCTGTCTATCGCTAATGATACAACAGTGCACAGTACTGGAGGTGCAGCCTCACCAATGCCCGGAACATAGGAACATAGGAATTAGGAGCAGAAGTAGGCCATTCAGCCCTTCGAGACTGCTCTGCCATTCAGTTGGACCATCATCCCTTCCTGGTCTCAAAGCCACCTCTCCACCTGTTTCCCATTTCTCTTTATCGATATCGATCTCCTTCTTGAAACCATTTAATGATTCAGATTCCACCGCACTATGGGGCAGCGAGTTCCAAGATTCACCACCCTCTGCGAGAAGTAGTTCCTCCTCATCTCAGTTCTAAATCTACCGTCTCTCAACCTATATCTGTGACCTCTCATTCTAAATTGGCCCACAAGGTGGAACATTTGGTCTATGTTTACTTTATCCATCTTTAGGGCAGCACGGTAGTGGCTAGCACTGTGGCTTCACAGCGCAAGTGGCTAGCACTGTGGCTTCACAGCGCCAGGGTCCCAGGTTCAATTCCCCGCTGGGTCACTGTCTGTACGGAGTCTGCACGTTCTCCACGTGTTTGCGTGGGTTTCCTCCGGGTGCTCCGGTTTCAAACTAAGAACAAAGACAAGTACAGCACAGGAACAGGCCCTTCGGCCCTCCAAGCCTGTGCCGACCATGCTGCCCGACTAAACTACAATCTTCTACACTTCCTGGGTCCGTATCCCTCTATTCCCATCCTATTCATGTATTTGTCAAGATGCCCCTTAAATGTCACTATCGTCCCTACTTCCACCACCTCCTCCGGCAGTGAGTTCCAGGCACCCACTACCCTCTGTGTAAAAAACTTGCCTCGTACATCTACTCTAAACCTTGCCCCTCACACCTTAAACCTATGCCCCCTAGTAATTGACCCCTCTACCCTGGGGAAAAGCCTCTGACTATCCACTCTGTCTATTCCCCTCATAATTTTGTAGACCTCTATCAGGTCGCCCCTCAACCTCCGTCGTTCCAGTGAGAACAAACCGAGTTTATTCAACCGCTCCTCATAGCTAATGCCTTCCATACCAGGCAACATCCTGGTAAATCTCTTCTGCACCCTCTCTAAAGCCTCCACATCCTTCTGGTAGTGTGGCGACCAGAATTGAACACTATACTCCAAGTGTGGCCTAACTAAGGTTCTATACAGCTGCAACATGACTTGCCAATTCTTATACTCAATGCCCCAGCCAATGAAGGCAAGCATGCCGTATGCCTTCTTGAATACCTTCTCCACCTGTGTTGCCCCTTTCAGTGACCTGTGAACCTGTACACCTAGATCTCTCTGACTTTCAATACTCTTGAGGGTTCTACCATTCACTGTATATTCCCTACCTGCATTAGACCTTCCAAAATGCATTACCTCACATTTATCCGGATTAAACTCCATCTGCCATCTCTCCGCCCAAGTCTCCAAACAATCTAAATCCTGCTATATCCTCTGACAGTCCTCATCGCTATCCGCAATTCCACCAACCTTTGTGTCGTCTGCAAACTTACTAATCAGACCAGTTACATTTTCCTCCAAATCATTTATATATACTACAAAGAGCAAAGGTCCCAGCACTGATCCCTGCGGAACACCACTGGTCACAGCCCTCCAATTAGAAAAGCATCCTTCCATTGCTACTCTCTGCCTTCTATGACCTAGCCAGTTCTGTATCCACCTTGCCAGCTCACCCCTGATCCCGTGTGACTTCACCTTTTGTACTAATCTACCATGAGGGACCTTGTCAAAGGCCTTACTGAAGTCCATATAGACAACATCCACAGCCCTACCTGCATCAATCATCTTTGTGACCTCCTCGAAAAACTCTATCAAGTTAGTGAGACACGACCTCCCCTTCACAAAACCATGCTGCCTCTCACTAATATGTCCATTTGCTTCCAAATGGGAGTAGATCCTGTCTCGAAGAATTCTCTCCAGTAATTTCCCTACCACTGAAGTAAGGCTCACTGGCCTGTAGTTCCCTGGATTATCCTTGCTACCCTTCTTAAACAGAGGAACAACATTGGCTATTCTCCAGTCCTCCGGGACATCACCTGAAGACAGTGAGGATCCAAAGATTTCTGTCAAGGCCTCAGCAATTTCCTCTCCAGCCTCCTTCAGTATTCTGGGGTAGATCCCATCAGGCCCTGGGGACTTATCTACCTTAATATTTTTTAAGATGCCCAACACCTCGTCTTTTTGGATCTCAATGTGACCCAGTCTATCTACACACCCTTCTCCAGACTCAACATCTACCAATTCCTTCTCTTTGGTGAATACTGATGCAAAGTATTCATTTAGTACCTCGCCCATTTCCTCTGGCTCCACACATAGATTCCCTTGCCTATCCTTCAGTGGGCCAACCCTTTCCCTGGCTACCCTCTTGCTTTTTATGTACGTGTAAAAAGCCTTGGGATTTTCCTTAACCCTATTTGCCAATGACTTTTCGTGATCTCTTCTAGCCCTCCTGACTCCCTGCTTAAGTTCCTTCCTACTTTCCTTATATTCCACACAGGCTTCGTCTGTCCTCCTTTTTCTTTAAAAAAAAAAAAATGTTTATTCAAAGTTTTTCCAACAAAGATTTTCAACCAATTAAACCCCCCCCCCCCCCCCACCCGTAACAGAAAAGAGAAAGAGAAAAGAACAGAACAAAACATAAACATATCAATCAAACATAACACAGAACTTCTACAATGGGTTTCCCCCGCACATAATAACCCTCCCATATGCTTTTTACAAGTACCCCTCGGAAAAACCCCTCCCCCGCCCGCCCAACTCCCCCCCCCCCCCCCCGAAAGAGACCCCCCCCCCCCCCCCCCCCCCCAACCCCCCTCCCTCCCTGGGCTGCTGCTGCTGCTGCTGACCTCCTCCTAACGCTCCGCGAGATAGTCTAGGAACGGTTGCCACCACCTGTAGAACCCCTGCACAGACCCTCTCAAGGCAAACTTTATCCTCTCCAGCTTGATGAACCCTGCCATGTCATTTATCCAGGCTTCCACACTGGGGGGCTTTGCGTCCTTCCATAATAGCAAGATCCTCCGCTGGGCTACCAGGGACGCAAAGGCCAGAATGCCGGCCTCTTTCGCCTCCTGCACTCCCGGCTCGTCCGATACCCCAAATAGTGCTAGCCCCCAACTTGGCTTGACCCGGACTTTCACCACCTTGGACATAGTCCTTGCGAAACCCCTCCAAAACCCATCCAGTGCCGGGCACGACCAGAACATATGGACGTGATTCGCCGGGCTTCCCGAGCACCTCCCACATCTGTCCTCCACCCCAAAGAACCTACTCAACCTCGCCCCTGTTATATGCGCTCTGTGAATTACCTTAAACTGTATCAGGCTGAGCCTGGCACATGAGGAAGAGGAATTAACCCTACTCAGGGCATCAGCCCATAGACCCTCCTCAATCTCCTCCCCCAGCTCCTCTACCAAAGCCTCCTCCTCTTCCTTCATCTCTTGATAGATCGCCGAAACCTTGCCTTCTCCGACCCATACACCCGAAATCACCCTGTCCTGAATCCCCCGTGCCGGGAGCAACGGGAATCCCCTCACCTGCCGCCTCACAAACGCCCTCACTTGCATGTACCTGAAAGCGTTTCCCGGGGATAGCCCAAACTTCTCCTCCAGCGCCCCTAGTCTCGCAAACGTCCCATCTATAAACAGGTCCCCCATCCTTCTGCTCCCTGCCCGATGCCAGCTCCGAAACCCCCTGTCCATCCGTCCTGGGACGAACCGATGGTTCTCCCAGATCGGGGACCACACCGAGGCTCCCGTCGCACCCCTGTGCCGTCTCCACTGCCCCCAGATCTTTAGCGTTGCCGCCACCACCGGACTCGTGGTGTACCTTGTCGGCGAGAGCGGCAGCGGTGCCGTCACCAGCGCCCTCAGGCTTGTTCCTTTGCAGGACGCCATCTCCAGCCTCTTCCATTCCTCCCCCTCTCCCTCCATTACCCACTTACGGATCATCGCCACGTTGGCTGCCCAATAGTAGCCACCCAGATTCGGCAACGCCAGCCCTCCCTGTCCCTGCTACGCTCCAGAAACCCCCTCCTTACCCTCTGGGTCTTGTTTGCCCACACAAAACCCATGATGCTCCTACCTACCCGCTTAAAAAAGGCCTTGGTAATCATAATTGGAAGGCACTGGAACACAAAGAGAAACCTCGTGAGGACCATCATTTTAATCGACTGTACCCTGCCCACTAGCGAGAGTGGCAACACATCCCATCTTTTAAAGTCTTCCTCCATCTGCTCCACCAGCCGCATCAAATTAAGTTTATGCAGGGCCCCCCCAGCTCCTAGCTACCTGGATCCCCAAGTACTGAAAGCTCTTTTCCGCCCTCCTCAACGGTAGGTCGTCTATCCCCTTTCCCTGGTCCCCTGGATGCACCACGAAGAGCTCACTTTTCCCTACATTAAGCTTATAGCCCGAGAAGTCCCCAAACTCCCTTAGGATCCACATGACCTCCACCATCCCCTCCACTGGATCTGCCACATACAGCAACAGGTCGTCCGCATACAGCGACACCCGATGCTCCTCTCCCCCTCGGACCAACCCCCTCCATTTCCTGGACTCCTTTAATGCCATAGCCAAAGACTCAATTGCCAATGCAAACAACAGGGGGGACAGGGGGCACCCCTGCCTCGTCCTTCGATACAGCTGAAAATACTCCGACCTCCGCCGGTTCGTGACCACACTCGCCACCGGGGCTTTAGACAGGAGCCTAACCCACCTGATAAACCCCTCCCCAAACCCAAACCTCCGCAACTCTTCCCAGAGATACTCCCACTCCACGCGGTCAAAGGCCTTCTCCGCGTCCATAGCTGCCACTATCACCGCCTCTCCCTCCACCGAGGGCATCATAATCACGTTGAGGAGCCTCCGCACATTGGTGTTTGGCTGCCTACCCTTTACAAATCCTGTCTGGTCCTCATGAATCACCCCCGGGACACAGTCCTCAATCCTCGTAGCCAGCACTTAGCATCCACATTGAGGAGCGAGATCGGTCTATACGACCCACATTGCAGTGGGTCCTTGTCCCGCTTCAGGATCAGAGAGATCAGCGCCCTGGACATTGTCAGGGGCAGGGTTCCCCCCCCCTCCCTTGCCTCATTGAAAGTCCTCACCAGCAACGGGGCTAACAGGTCCGGATACTTCCTGTAAAACTCAACCGGGAACCCATCTGGCCCCAGGGCCTTCCCCGCCTGCATGCTCCCCAGTTCTTTAACCAGCTCCTCCAACCCAATTGGCGCCCCCAAACCAGCCACCTCCTGCTCCTCCACCCTCGGGAACTTCAGTTGATCGAAAAATCGCCGCATCCCCTCTTCCCCCGCTGGGGGCTGAGATCTGTACAGCTCTTCATAAAAGTCCTTAAAAGACTCATTTACTTTCACCGCACCCCGCACCGTATTCCCCCCGCTATCCTTAACTCCACCTATCTCCCTCGCTGCCACCCTCTTACGGAGCTGGTGTGCCAGCATCTGGCTCGCCTTCTCCCCATATTCACATATCGCCCCCTGTGCCTTCCTCCACTGTGCCTCTGCCTTCCCTGTGGTCAACAGGTCGAACTCCGTCTGGAGACTTTGTCTCTCCCTGAGTAGTCCCTCATCAGGAGCCTCTGCATATCTCCTGTCCACCCTTAAAATCTCCCCCACTAACCTCTCCCTTTCCCTGCCCTCTCTCTCTTCACCCTATGAGCCCTAATGGAGATTAACTCTCCCCTGACCACCGCCTTCAACGCCTCCCAGACTACTCCCACCTGCACCTTCCCGTTGTCGTTGGCCTCCAGATACCTTTCAATGCACCCCCGCACACCTCCTCATCCGCCAGTAATCCACATCCAGACGCCACAGCGGGCGTTGGTCCCTCTCCTCTCCTAACTCCAGCTCCACCCAGTGCGGGGCGTGGTCCGAGACGGCTATGGCCAAATACTCCGTTCCTTCCACTTTCGGGATTAGCGCCCTACTCAAAAGAAACAAATCTATCCGGGAGTAGGCTCAGTGTACGTGAGAAAAAAAAAAAATTCCCTGGCCAGGGGCCTAGCAAATCTCCACGGGTCTACTCCCCCCATCTGGTCCATAAACCCCCTAAGCACCGTGGCCGCAGCCGGCCTCATCCCCGTCCTAGATCTGGAACGATCTAATGCTGGGTCCAGCACCGCGTTGAAGTCCCCCCCCTCCCCCCCCCCCCCCCCCCCCCCCCCCCCGCCCCCCCCCCTCCCCCATTATCAAGCTTCCTGCCTCCAGGTCCGGAATCCGACCCAGCCTGCGCTTCATAAATCCGGCATCATCCCAGTTCAGGGCATATACGTTTACCAGTACCACCCACACCCCCTGCAACCTACCGCTCACCATCACGTATCGGCCTCCATTGTCCGCTACAATGTTCTTGGCCTCAAACGACACCCGCTTCCCCACCAGTATTGCAACCCCTCAGTTCTTCGCATCCAGCCCCGAATGGAATACCTGTCCTACCCATCCCTTTCTCAACCTGACCTGGTCTGCCACCTTCAAATGTGTCTCCTGAAGCATGACCACGTCTGCCTTCAGTCCCTTTAAGTGCGCGAACACTCGGGCCCTCCTAACCGGCCTATTCAGGCCCCTCACATTCCAAGTTATCAGCCGGATTGGGGGGCTTCCCACCCCCCCCCCACCCCGCCGACTAGCCATCTCCTTTTCTAGTCCAGACCCGTGCCCGCGCCTCCCGCACTCTCCAGTCCCCCATCGGCCAATGCAGCAGCAACCCTATACCCCCCCTCCCCCCGCTAGATCCGTATCTATCTCTTTTGCTCCCCCCATAACACTCCCGTAAGTCAGCTGACTCCTGCTGACCCCCCCCCCCGCCGTCCCATTGACCCCCCCCGTGTGGGAATCCCCCCTCCCCAGCAATCAGTGTGCGCTCCTCCCCCCCCCCCCCCCCCCCCCGGACCATCCTTCCCTAGCGTGGGAAAAAGCCCATGTTTCCTGAGCCGGCCCTGCCCCCTCGGGCGCCGCTCCTGTTGCGGCCTTATCCCAATTCCCCCATCCCCGGGCCTCCCCTCCCTCCAGCACCGGCGCCCACACTCTCGCGCAGTGTCCCCATCAGATCTCTTCCCCCCATCCCCATCCATCACCCAACTCGTGGAACATTCCCTACGCATAGTTAAAACCCTGTATACAACCGACATCCCCCCCCCCACAACCACAGACCCTCAGTTTGAGACCAACTTTTCAGTTTGTATAAAGGTCCAAGCCTCCTCCGGCGTTTCGAAGTAGTGGTGTCGATCCTGAAACGTGACCCACAATCGCGCTGGCTGCAGCATTCCGAACCTCACCCCCTTCCGATGGAGCACCCCCTTGGCCCGATTAAAACCAGCTCTCTTCACCAGTCCTGGTAGATTCGGATCTCCGTGTTCTCCCACCTGCTGCTCCGCTCTTTCTTGGCCCATCTCAGGACACACTCTCTGTCCATAAAGCGGTGAAACCTCACCACTACCGCCCATGGCGGCTCGTTGGCCTTGGGTCTCCTCGCCAGGACCTGATGAGCCCCATCTAGCTCCAGGGGCCTCGGGAAAGCTCCCGCGCCCATCAGTGAATTGAGCATCGTGCTCACATATGCTCCGGCATCGGCCCCCTCCACCCCTTCAGGGAGACCCAGAATCCAAAGATTCTTCCTCCTCGACCTATTCTCCAGGTCCTCGAATCTTTCCGCCCACCTCTTGTGCAGCACCTCGTGCACCTCCGATTCACCGCCAGGCCCAAGATCTCATCCTCGTTCTCCATGGTTTTTTCCCGGATCGCCGCCCCCTGGGCCTTCTGGGTCTCCACTAACCCCTCGATCGCCGTCAGCATTGGCGCCACCACCTCTTCCTTCAGCTCCTCAAAGCAGCGCTTGAGAAACTCCTGCTGCTCCGGCCCCCATGATCTCCGCCCGCCGCCATCTTGTTTTTTCTCCCTCGCACTTTTCGCTGCTCCAAAAACGCATTTTTGACCGCTCCGCCCCTGGTCCAATCCATATACTATCGGTGGGGGGACCTTGCTATCACCTTCCCACACGGGAAGTCGTCGAAAAATTTCCGTTGGTGCTCCTCTGGAGAGCCCAAAAGTCCGTTTTAGCGGGAGCCGCCGAATGTGCGGCTTAGCTCCGCATAGCCGCAACCGGAAGTCCCCTCCTTTTTCTTTTTGACGAGGCCTACAATATCTCTCGTTATCCAAGGTTCCCGAAAATTGCCGTATTTATCCTTCTTCCTCACAGGAACATGCCGGTCCTGAATTCCTTTCAACTGACACTTGAAAGCCTCCCACATGTCAGATGTTGATTTACCCTCAAACATCCGCCCCCAATCTAGGTTCTTCAGTTCCCGCCTAATATTGTTATAATTAGCCTTCCCCCAATTTCACACATTCACCCTAGAACCACTCTTATCCTTGTCCACCAGTACTTTAAAACTTACTGAATTGTGGTCACTGTTCCCGAAATGCTCCCCTACTGAAACTTCTACCACCTGGCCGGGCTCATTCCCCAATACCAGGTCCAGTACCGCCCCTTCCCTAGTTGGACTGTCTACATTTTCTCCCACAGTCCAAAGACGTGCAGGTTAGGTGGATTGGCCATGATAAATTGCCCTTCGTGTCCAAAAAGGTTAGGAGGGGTTATTGAGTTTCGGGGATAGGGTGGAAGTGAGAGCTTAAGTGGTCCGGTGCAGACTCGATGGGCTGAATGGCCTCCTTCTGCACTGTATGTTCTATGTTCAATCCCTTTCAGTATTTTACATATCTCGATGGTGCAGGTCATCAGGTCCCGGAGACTTATCTGCCTTCCCATCAGGTTATTCAATACTTCCTCCCCAGTGATAGTTATTGCACCAGGTTCCTCTGCATTAACTGCAGTTCTTGGAAAATCTTTATTACCTTCTATTGTGCAGACAGAGGCAAAATATTGTTTCAGTGCCTCCGCCATCTCTGTGTTCCCCATTATTACCTCACCAATATCGTCCTCTAAAGGGCCAACATTATTTTAGCTATTCTCTTCCTCTTTATATACTAATGGAAGTTTTTGGTATCAGTGTTTATGTTTTCTGCTAGTTTCCTTTCATAGTTCACCTGAGCTCTTTTGAATTTACTTTTAGTCGCCTTTTGTTGAACCTTAAAGTTCTCTGAACCCTCCAGCTTACCACTAACTTTTGCAGTATGGTATGTCCTAGTTTTTGCCTTTATGTCTTCCTTGACCTCCTTGTTTAGCCGTGGAACGATTTTCTCCCTTTTACAATTCCTCTTCCTCTCAGGAATATATTTTAATTGAGAGGTATTTAATATCGTCATGAACATCCGCCATTGTTCCTCAACTGTCCTACCCTCAATTATCTGTGCCCAGTCTACTTGGGCCAACTCTTTCCTCAGGCCTGTATAATTACCTCTGCCCAACGCTAAAACTCCAGTCTGGCACTCTGTCTTCTCTCGCTCAATCTGAATTTGAAATTCTAGCAGGTTGTGATCACTCCTTCCAAGAGGATCCTTAATGATTTGACTATTATCAAACTTTCTTTGTTACATACTACTAAACCTAAAATAGCCTGCTCCCTGGTTAGCTCCATAACATATTGCTCTAAGAAACAATCCCTCATACACTCTACGAAATCTCCCTCGAGGCTCCCCTTGCCAATTTGATTAATCCAGTCAATATGCATATTAAAATTACCCATGATTACCGTTGTGCCTTCTCACAAGCCCTCATTATTTCTTGGTTTATACTATGCCCCATTTTGGAAGTATTGCTCGGGGGCCTGGAAATTACTCCCAAGGAGTTTTCTCCCTTGTGTTTAATTGTGACCCAGATCGATTCACCATTTTGGCCTTAGTGCCAATAACGATGCCACCTTTAACCAACAGAGCAACTCCACCTCCTGTTCCATCCTGTCTATCCTTTGGGAATACTGAATACCCTCGGACATTCAGCTCCCAGCCCCGGTCCTGCTGTCACCATGGGCGGTATTCTCCCCGCACGCCGGGTGGGAGAATTGCCGGGGTGCCGCACGAGTCGTGCCATGCCGCCCCGACACCCGCACGCGATTCTCCCACCCCACCCCCCGGAAACCAGCGCCGCGAGAATCACGCCGGGCCGCTCGGAGAATCGCCGCAAACGGTGAGCGTCGATTCTCCGGCCTGGATGGGCCGAGCGGCCGGCGAAAAGAATGACAGTCGCACCGCTGCCGTTCACCCTTGGTCACTGCCAGCGGGAACTGTGCGGGAACGCTGGGGGGGCAGCCTGTGGGGGGGGTGGGGGTTCCTTCACCGGGAGGGCCTCCGATTGGGTTTGGCCCGCGATCGGGGCCCACCGATCGGCGGGCCGGCCACTTCCCCCCCCCCCGGGCCTACATCCTTCCGCGGCCAGCCCCAGAACCCCGGCTCCATGTTGGTG
This sequence comes from Scyliorhinus torazame, assembly GCF_047496885.1. Taxonomy (NCBI): domain Eukaryota; kingdom Metazoa; phylum Chordata; class Chondrichthyes; order Carcharhiniformes; family Scyliorhinidae; genus Scyliorhinus; species Scyliorhinus torazame. The sequence continues at coordinate 249,316,301 of NC_092717.1, forward strand.
AGGGGCCGGCGGGCGGAAGAAGTTCCCCGCGCAGGATGGCACAGACCAACTGCGCATGCGCGGGTTGGCGCGGTGCCCATTTGGAGGCTGTGGGGGCCAGAATGGGTCGTGCCAGGGCCCTGTTCGCGCTGTCGTGACGGCGTTCACGACGGCACGGGCACTTAGTCCCGGGAGCGGAGAATCCCGCCCCATGTTTCAGTGATCCCCACCAAATCAGACCCATTTGTCTCTATTTGTGCTGTTGTTGCTCGTTTTAGCCTTAGTTTACTTATTCTTATTCTGTCACCTTTGCTCACGAGTCGCCAGGTATCTTTCTGATACCGCCACATGGTTCAAGTCCAAGTAATGATTGATAATGCAACACACCGCTTAGTAAGAGTCAAATCAACGCTCATTTATTATATACAGCAATTAATACTTATACAATAATCCTACTTCTAGACTGCTACCTACCACTAAAGGCCAATACTTAACTTTGGAAATGGCCCACCAGGTCAGGGAAACGAATGGTCTTTCGAATTGGTTCTGAGCCTGCGGGATTCAAAAGCTGGTACAAGTCGATAGTCAGGAGTGCCTATCTGGTAGCGATCGCTGGAGTAAGACTTACAGTTTTCTTGTGGACGGGTCTCGAAGGTTGCGAGCAGGAAGGGAAGGGTCGAGTTGAACTTGGCCCCTATTCTTGTAGTCCCCAGGGGCTTCCCGCCTCTCGGGCGGACCTTGTACCTGGTTCCAAGTGATTGGACTTGGTCCCAATCACTTGGTTCGATATACTCCAATACTGGAGCGATTCCTTGATCGGGGGGAGGTCGTTTACCTTTCTTTGTGTTAGCCCCTGCTGGGCCCGAAAGGTCTGGGTCGGCTTTGAGTTGCTAATTTGTAGCAATTGTTCCCGGGGATGGCTGAATAAAATGCAGATGGCTGGGTTATTGTGATGTTGATGGCTGCAGGTATCGGTCTGGACTGACTACCCCAGAGGCGAATATACTGTTTTACCTGCAGCTGTCCGTTTGAGTCCTGTTGGCTGATTTTCCCATCAGCCTCTTCCGTTCGCCATTTTAAATGGGGGTTTGACCATTCTAATCGGGAGTCAGCCATTTTACATGGCTACAGCCCCTCCTTGTGATCCTAACGCGAAGCATGAAGGATCACATCACTTTGTTCCTTTCCATTCCCTGACCGGGGGGGACACCTCCTACATGGCCTCTGCTCTGACCCTAGCTATGCACAAAAAATTCTAAGGGCGCTATGTCAGGCAGGGACATGCATTACAAAATAACAAACTTGGAACCTCTAATTTATCCTGATTACACTATACTCGCTAAACATTGCATTATCCTATCTGCCTAAAACATACAATAAAATCACATTATTCCATAGTCTTTCCTGGCTTGGCAGTCAAGCTCAGGATCATACAGTGTTTTGCATGAAAAATTTGTACATTTTTTTATTCACAGTAATAACGCAAGTGAATGCTCTTTATTATTTTGTTATAGATCGCGGGGGTCGGGGGTCTGGTCGTAACCGAATATAGGGGATCGGATCCGATATACCGGGGTTCGAGCGGGATACGCTCTCCTCCATTTACGTAGGCGCATAGTCTGCACTACACAGCAGAGGGTGGGTTGTTACAGGGTTCATTGGAGCCTGAACTACCTGCTGTGTGGGGGGTGGGGGTGCTTTTCTCCTTTACATAAGAACATAAAGCTTCAGAAGTACTGGGAGAGGTGAGTGCACAAAAGGTGTGGCAGGAGTACCTTTAGACACGGAGTGCTGATTGGAACAAAGTGCATCTGAGTTTAGGTGAGTGACTGAGTGCTGATTGGAACAGAGTGCATCTGAGTTTAGGTGAGTGACTGAGTGCTGATTGGAACAGAGTGCATCTGAGTTTAGGTGAGTGACTGAGTTCAGGTGAGTGGCGAGAGAGGGCTGTGTTTTTGTTGGTGTTCGGGTTTATCCTTGAGGTTATATAAAAAAAATATATATTATTTAAATGAATTAACTAATTGAATATGGCTGGACAGGTGATGTGCTGTTGCTGTATGATGATGGAACTGGTGGATCCCATTGAGACCGTCAGTGACCACATCTTCAGCAAGTGTTGGCTGCTCGAGGAACTTCGGCTCAGAATTGATGAGCTGGAGACCGAGCTGCACACACTGCGGCACATCAGGGAGGGGGAACATTACCTGGACGCTTTTTTTCAGGAGGCAGTCACACCCGGTAGAATAAGTTCTGTTAATTCGGACAGTGGTCAGGGACAGAGGGGTGTGACTGCAAGGGAGGCAGGTAGGGGGATCCTGAGTTTAGGAGTTGAGGAGCCTCAGCCCTTGACCTTGTCCAACAGGTATGAGGTACTTGCTCCCTGTGTGGATGAGGAAGAGGGCTGTAGGGAGGATGCGTTGACTGACCTCTGCACCGTGGTACAGGAAGCCATTCAAGAGGGGGGAGCAAAAAGACAAGTGGTAGTTGTAGGGGATTCTATAATTAGGGGGATTGATGGCATCCTTTGTAAGCCAGATCGAGAGTCCCGCATAGTATGTTGCCTGCCCGGTGCCAGGGTGAGGGACATCTCTGATCGGCTTGAAAGGATTTTGGAGAGGGAGGGGGAGGATCCAGTTGTTGTGGTCCACGTTGGGACTAACAACATAGGTAAGACTAGGAAAGAGGACCTGTTTGGGAATTATCAAACACTAGGGACTAAATTAAAGAACAGGTCCTCCAGGGTTATAATCTCTGGATTACTACCCGAGCCACGTGCCAATTGGCATAGTGTTGAGAAAATTAGGGAAGTTAACACGTGGCTAAAGGAGTGGTGCGGGAAAGAGGGATTCCATTTCATGGGGCATTGACATCAGTACTGGGGCAGGAAGGACCTGTACCATTGGGACGGTCTTCACCCGAACCATTCTGGGACCAGTGTTCTAGCGAATAGGATAAATAGGTTGGTCACAAGGACTTTAAACTAGCAAGTTGGGGGGAAGGGAAGTGTAAAGCTATGGACAGTATAATGCTTAATGGAGATCAAGGCAGCAGGTTACGTGACAGGTTATTATGTAGAGATATGGGTTCAAAGACAAGGAAAATTAGGAGAAAGGGTAAGAGGAAAAATAAATTGCGAAAAGTTACTGATCAAGGTGTTAGGATTCATAACAAAGACATAAAAAACAGCATAAGTGTACTTTACCTGAATGCTCGTAGTATACGAAATAAGGTAAATGAGTTGATGGCGCAAATCATCGTGAATGACTATGATTTAGTGGCCATTACTGAAACATGGTTAAAAGATGGTCACAACTGGGAGTTAAATATCCAAGGGTATCAGACTATACGAAAGGATAGAATGGACGGTAAGGGCGGTGGTGTAGCTTTGTTGTTTAAGGATGACATCCGGGCAATAGTAAGGGATGATATTGGTGCTATGGAGGACAAGGTTGAATCAATTTGGGTGGAAATCAGGAATAGTAAGGCGAAAAGGTCACTGATAGGAGTAGTCTATAGGCCACCAAATAGTAACAGGATGGTAGGGCAGGCAATAAGCAAAGAAATAACAGATGCATGTAGAAATGGTACAGCGGTTATCATGGGAGATTTTAATCTGCATATCGATTGGTTTAACCAGGTTGGTAAAGGCAGCCTTGAGGAGGAGTTTATAGAATGTGCCCGGGATAATTTCCTGGAACAGTATGTAATGGAACCTACAAGGGAACAAGCGGTCCTAGATCAGGTCCTGTGTAATGAGACATGATTGATTAATGATCTCATAGTTCGGGATCCTCTTGGAAGGAGCGACCACAATATGGTGGAATTTAAAATACAGTTGGAGGGTGACAAGGTAAAATCAAACACTAGTGTTTTGTGCTTAAACAAAGGTGGGACGGGGGTGGGGGTGTGGTGACCGGCGGGGACGGGGGTTTTGGTGTGATGACCGGCGGGGACGGGGGCGGGGTTGCGGTGACCGGCAGGGACGGGGGCGGGGGTGCGGTGACCGGCCGGGACAGGGGCGGGGGTGTGGTGACCAGCGGGGACAGGGGTGGGGGTGTGACCGGCGGGGGGGGGGGGGTGACCGGCAGGGACGGGGGTGGGGGTGTGGTGACCGGCGGGGGTGTGACCGGCATGGACGGGGGTGGGGGTGTGGTGACCGGCGGGGGTGTGACCGGCATGGACGGGGGTGGGGGTGTGAGCGGCATGGGTGGGGGTGTGGTGACCGGCGGGGACGGGGGTGGGGGTGTGACCGGCGGGGGGGGGGGGGGTGACCGGCAGGGACGGGGGTGGGGGTGTGGTGACCGGCGGGGGTGTGACCGGCATGGACGGGGGTGGGGGTGTGGTGACCGGCGGGGGTGTGACCGGCATGGACGGGGGTGGGGGTGTGGTGACCGGCGGGGGTGTGACCGGCATGGACGGGGGTGGGGGTGTGAGCGGCATGGGTGGGGGTGTGGTGACCGGCGGGGACGGGGGTGGGGGTGTGACCGGCGGGGGGGGGGGGTGACCGGCAGGGACGGGGGTGGGGGTGTGGTGACCGGCGGGGGTGTGACCGGCATGGACGGGGGTGGGGGTGTGAGCGGCAGGGACGGGGGTGGGTGTGTGAGCGGCAGGGACGGGGGTCGCGGTGTGACCGGCGGGGACGGGGGTCGCGGTGTGACCGGCGGGGACGGGGGTGGGGGTGTGACCGGCGGGGACGGGGGTGGGGGTGTGACCGGCGGGGACGGGGGTGGGTGTGTGAGCGGCAGGGACGGGGGTCGCGGTGTGACCGGCGAGGACGGGGGTCGCGGTGTGACCGGCGGGGACGGGGGTCGCGGTGTGACCGGCGGGGACGGGGGTGGGGGTGTGACCGGCGGGGACGGGGGTGGGGGTGTGACCGGCGGGGACGGGGGTCGCGGTGTGACCGGCGGGGACGGGGGTCGCGGTGTGACCGGCGGGGATGGGGGTCGCGGTGTGACCGGCGGGGAGTGTCTGTGTTGTCCGCTGGTTGCTGGGTGCACATCTCAGAATCGGAACCAGAATCCGAGTCCACCGAGCCGGCAACGGGCATCTCGGTTTCCTGGACACGGCCGCAGGATCTGGCGGCTGTGGAATAAGTGGGCCTGGGGTGGCCGCAGTGTCCAAGGCCCTCACAGCGGGTGTGGTCCACACGGCGATTTGATTCTCTGCCCTGTGCCCTCATGTAATAAGAGACTGGCCCCGTCTGGGCCAATACCCCCCCGGGGCCCATGTGGTGCCGTTGCTCAAATTCCGGATGTAAATTGCGTCTCCGGTTGCGCCTGCCTGTGCCGGATTCGGACCGGTCTTGATTCCGGCAGACTTTCTTCCCGATGACCGGGATGACCAAAGTTTTTACATCAGTGACTTTGGTAAGGGAAGCGACGGCAAGGTGGCTAAATTTTCAGATGACACCAAGATGTTGTGAAGAGGACATAACCGAGTTTGCACGAGGCTGAGTGAATGGACAGAACCGGCAGCTGGAGGATAATGTGGGAAAATGTGAAGTTTGCTTTGGTAAGAAGAATAAAAAAGCAGAGTTTTATTGAAATGGAGAATAAGTGCAGATTGCTGAGGTGCAGAGGGATTTGGGGGAGGTGGTGGCAGAGCATTATTGTCGCTGACCTAGTAATCTAGAGACTCCAGTAGAATTGCTCTGGGGTTCCGGGTTCGAACGCCACCACGGCAGGTGGTGAAATTTGAAATGAATAAAAATCTGGGGCGGGATTCTCGGCAATCGGCGCGATGTCCGCCGACCGGCGCCAAAAACGCCGCAAATCAGTCGGGCATCGCGCCGCCCCAAAGGTGCGGAATTCTCCGCATCTTGAGGGGCCGAGCCCTAACCTTAAGGGGCTAGGCCCGCTCCGGACTGATTTCCGCCCCGCCAGCTGGCGGGAAAGGCCTTTGGTGCCCCGCCAGCTGGCGCGGAAATGACATTGCCGGGTGGCGCATGCGCGGGAGCGTCAGCGGCCGCTCACGGTATCCCCGCGCATGCGCTGTGGAGGGGGTCTCTTCCGCCTCCGCCATGGTGGAGACCGTGGCGAAGGCGGAAGGAAAAGAGTGCCCCCACGGCACAGGCCCGCCCGCGGATCAGTGGGCCCCAATCGCGGGCCAGGCCACCGTGGGGGCACCCCCTGGGGTGGTGGGGGGTCGGAGAATCCCGCCCCATGTCTTTCAAGTCTAATGATGACCATGAAACCACTGCCAATTGTAAAAACCCACCTGGTTGACTAATGTCCATAAGGGAAGGAAATCTGCCGCCCTTACCCGGTCTGGCCTACATGTGACTCCAGACCCACAGTGGTTGACTATTAACTGCTCCCTGAAGGGCAATTAGGAATGGCCAATAAAAGCTGGCCCAGTGACACCCACGGGTAATGAACAAAATGTTTCGGTGTTCTCGTCCATGAGTCACAAAATGTTAGTGTGTAGGTGCAGCAAGGAACCAAGAAAGCTAATTAAATGCTGTCCGTTATTACAAGAAGAATTGAAGATCTAAAGTAAGGATGTTATTCTTCAGTTACGGAGGATATGGGTTGAGGTGATATACATCACTGTAAGTACACAAAGGGTTAATGTACATACACTACACCTAGCTAGACACTAGAGGGAGCACCAGAGACATGACACACAGACAGTCAACCAATAGGTCAGTAAGATAGGACACCACCAATGGGCAGTCACGATACTCACAGAGGTGACACTACCACAGGGGGGCATTACACCAACCCATATAAAAGGACACATCACACATGCTCAGTCTCTTTCCAGTGGAGACATTCAGTGAGTACAGACACAGGGTTGATTGAACATGACACCCACCACGTGGATTGTAGCAGACTGGTTCGTCAGTCTGAGTAGCTATAGCAGGATTAACAGTCGCGTCGAATCCAAGTAGGAGAATTGTTAATAGTTTAATAAACGTGTTGAAGCTATCTCCAAGTCTGAACCTTCCTTTGTCAGAGTGCACATCACGGAAGCCAGCTGATGCTACGACAAGAGCTACAACAAAACATGGGTGAGATCACATCTCGAATACTGGGTCCAGTTTTGGTCTCCTTATTTAAGGAAAGGTGTAAATGCGTTGGGAGGTGGTTCAGAGGAGATTCACTATTGATACCTGGACTGGGCGGGTTGTCTTGTGAGGGTCTATTGGACAGACTGGGCTTGTTTCCACTGGAGTTTAGAAGAGTGAGGGGTGACTTGATTGAAGTGTATAAGACGCTGAATGGTCTTGACAAGCTGGACGTGAAAAGGATGTCTCCTCTTGTGGGTGAGTCCAGAACTGGAGGGTGGGGGGCAAAGGGGGGGGGATATTTCAAAATAAGGAATCGCTCATTTGAGACGAAGATGAGGAGATTTTTCTCTCGGGGGGGGGGGTGGTGATTCTCTGGAAATTTCTTCCTCAAAAGGCAGTGGAAGCAAAGTCTTTGAACCTTTTTAAGGCAGAGGTCGATAGATTCTTGATTAGCGAGGGGGTGAAAGGTTACCGGGGTCGGCAGGAATTGGGGTCGAGGTCACAGTCAGATCAGCCCTGACCTTATTGCCCGAGGGGCCAAGTGGCCGACTCTGCTCCTCATTCACGCCTTTGTGTCTTTTCCAGGAACGGCATCAACTAGAGTCCTTGCATCAACCCTTCATGGCACAGTGTCATAGAAAAAACCCACAAATCTATCCAGAATGTTCTTAGTCCTTGACGATGGACTCATTTCCTGTGATTAAAGCGCTTATGACAACAGGCAGCTGTGTTGGCCGACGATTACGAGCTTGTCCACAGGCCCGAACCATCTTGCCGTCATTGCCATAAACCTGAGAAGGGTAGAAAGTGAGAGAGTGACCAGAAGGCAGGAGGCAAGTGAATCTGGGACTGGTCTCCTTATCACCAGAAAGGAAAGACTGGAGGCCTGGGGTAGGACGCCTTCTTCTGGACCCGAGGTGTAAATCTCTGGGGTCCGCTGGATTAGTGCAGAGAAAGGTGCCCCACTGAGACCAGGCTGAGGATAAGGCCAAGTACAAACGTTGTGGGGGAGCGGGGGAGGTGAACAAGATCCCTGAACGTCACAGGGAATTCCTCTCAAAAGGAAAAATAACTCCTTATCCCTCAAGCGAAGCAGGTAAGCCTACAGTTCTATTTAGGATTACAGGGGTGACCTAAACTCTTTTGCTGGGGAAAGGTGGGACTTTGCCAGCAGAGAGGTTACCAGATGCCAAGGTTTTAGTCAGCGGCATTGGCGGGGAGTACATACACATACCTTTGTATCGGGTACATCCGGACTGGGACCTAATGTCGGGAATGGTGCTGGTAGAAGTTGTTCATAGCTTGGCTGCAGATGGAGCTGACTTACGACAAAAACGTATCAGCTTTTCCAGTGATAACAGAAAGACTGAATGCAGCAAAGGAGACCGAGTATCTGCAAGAAACAGTTCGAGGAATTTTCCTCGACAAGTTCCATCGCCGGGGGTAGAATTTACACCACAGATACTTACATAATAATAACCTTTATTATTGTCACAAGTAGGCTTACATTAACACTGGAATGAAGTTACTGTGAAAAGCCCCTAGTCGCTACATTCCGGCGCCTGTTCGGGTACACGGAGGGAGAATTCAGAATGTCCAATTCACCTAACAGCACGTCTTTCGGGACTTGTGGGAGGAAACCGGAGCACCCGGAGGAAATCCCACGCAGACACGGGGAGAACGTGCAGAGTCCGCACGGACAGTGACCCAAGCCGGGAATCAAACCCGGGACCCTGGAGCTGTGAAGCAACAGTGCTAACCACTGTGCTGCCGTGTCGCCCGCGGAAATGGGAGGAGGCATTCCACATGGTCCTGTGCCAGGAGGAGCCTGATCCAGTTTAAGATGGTGCACAGGGCCCATGTCACTCGAGCTGGTCGGAGTGGATTCTTCCCCGAGGTTGAGGACAAATGGGAGAGGTGCGGGAAGGGGCCTGTTAATCACATCCATGTGTTTCGGCCATGCCCAAAGTTAGGGGGCCTCTGGGCATCGAATTTCGAGACCCTGCCCAGACTGTGGGGCTGAAGACGGCAGCCCTGTTTCGGTGTTTCGGACCTGCCAGAGCTGCTGGAGGGGAAGGGGGCCGATGTTGTAGCCCGGTGGGGAACTTATTGTGTTGGCGGTCGGCCACGTCGCCAAAGGTATTGGCGTGGTTGCAGGATTTGATTGGCAGAGGGCGCTGGTCTCACACCAAATCGCTAGTCTCCGGTTCCCTGACAGCGTCAATGTGTTCCACTCTGCACGTACAGTAAACGGCGTTTCATTAACGGGCCCAACCCAGTATTCTCCGGGGCCTCCGCCTCCACTGGGGCGAATTCCCGACAGCGCGGGAAACCGGCGCCGTGGTTGCTGAAGGAGAGAGATGGGGTCGGACCCGCAGAGGAGCAACTGCGGGCCGCTGGCCTGGACACTGGCCGGGCAGACTGGGGGGGGGGGGGGCTTGCCCCCTGGTTTCGCAGAGTGACACTGGCCATATGGGTTCCTGCACCCCACTGTCCGCCATGCCACTCCCCCCCCACCCACCCACCCACCCGGGCATCACACGGCCCACCCAAAGGCAACGGCCACAGTTGCCCACACAAGTGGGGGGGGGGGTGGAGGGGTTGGCGCCGGAGGGGGGGACGCCGGAGGGGTTGGCGACGGAGGGGTTGGCGACGGAGGGGTTGGCGACGGAGGGGTTGGCGACGGAGGGGGGGCGACGGAGGGGTTGGCGACGGAGGGGGGGCGACGGAGGGGGGGCGGCGGAGGGGTTGGCGACGGAGGGGTTGGCGACGGAGGGGTTGGCGACGGAGGGGTTGGCGACGGAGGGGGGGCGACGGAGGGGGGGCGACGGAGGGGGGGCGACGGAGGGGTTGGCGACGGAGGGGTTGGCGACGGAGGGGTTGGCGACGGAGGGGTTGGCGACGGAGGGGGGGCGACGGAGGGGGGGCGACGGAGGGGTTGGGGACGGAGGGGTTGGGGACGGAGGGGGGATGACGGAGGGGTTGGCGACGGAGGGGAGGCGACGGAGGGGTTGGCGACGGAGGGGTTGGCGATGGAGGGGTTGGCGACGGAGGGGCGATGACGGAGGTGTTGGCGATAGAGGGGGGATGACGGAGGGGTTGGCGACAGAGGCGGGATGACGGAGGGGTTGGCGCCGGAGGGGTTGGCGACGGAGGGGTTGGCGACGGAGGGGTTGGCGATGGAGGGGTTGGCGATGGAGGGGGGATGACGGAGGTGTTGGCGATAGAGGGGGGATGACGGAGGGGTTGGCGACAGAGGCGGGATGACGGAGGGGTTGGCGCCGGAGGGGTTGGCGACGGAGGGGTTGGTGACGGAGGGGTTGGGGAATGAGGGGTTGGGGACGGAAGGGTTGGCGACGGAGGGGTTGGGGACGGAGGGGGGATGACGGAGGGGTTGGCGATAGAGGGGGGATGACGGAGGGGTTGGCGACAGAGGCGGGATGACGGAGGGGTTGGCGCCGGAGGGGTTGGCGACGGAGGGGTTGGCGACGGAGGGGTTGGCGATGGAGGGGTTGGCGACAGAGGCGGGATGACGGAGGGGTTGGCGACGGAGGGTTTGGCGACGGAGGGGTTGGTGACAGAGGGGTTGGGGACGGAGGGGTTGGGGACGGAAGGGTTGGCGACGGAGGGGTTGGGGACGGAGGGGGGATGACGGAGGGGTTGGCGACGGAGGGGTTGGCGACGGAGGGGTTGGCGACGGAGGGGTTGGCGCCGGAGGGGTTGGCGCCGGGTGGGGGGATGATGGAGGGGTTGGCGCCGGAGGGGTTGGCGCCGGAGGGGTTGGCGACGGAGGGGTTGGCGACGGAGGTGTTGGCGGCGGAGGGGTTGGCGACAGAGGGGGGACGACGGAGGGGTTGGCGACGGAGGGGTTGGCGACGGAGGGGTTGGCGACGGAGGGGTTGGCGGCGGAGGGGTTGGCGACGGAGGGGTTGGCGACGGGGGGGGATGACGGAGGGGTTGGCGACGGAGGGGTTGGCGACGGAGGGGGGGCGACGGAGGGGTTGGCGACGGAGGGGTTGGCGACGGAGGGGTTGGCGACGGAGGGGTTGGCTACGGAGGGGGGGCGCCGGAGGGGTTGGCGCCGGAGGGGTTGGCGCCGGAGGGGTTGGCGCCGGAGGGGTTGGCGACGGAGGGGTTGGCGACGGAGGCGGGATGACGGAGGGGGGGGGACGGAGGGGTTGGCGACGGAGGCGGGACGACGGAGGGGGGACGACGGAGGGGGGATGATGGAGGGGTTGGCGACGGAGGGGGGACGACGGAGGGGTTGGCGCCGGAGGGGTTGGCGATGGAGGGGTTGGCGACGGAGGGGTTGGCGACGGAGGCGGGACGACGGAGGGGGGACGACGGAGGGGTTGGCGACGGAGGGGTTGGCGACGGAGGGGTTGGCGACGGAGGGGTTGGCGCCGGAGGGGTTGGCGCCGGAGGGGTTGGCGCCGGAGGGGTTGGCGACGGAGGCGGGACGACGGAGGGGTTGGCGACGGAGGGGTTGGCGGCGGAGGGGTTGGCGGCGGAGGTGTTGGCGACGGAGGGGTTGGCGACGGAGGGGTTGGCGACGGAGGGCTTGGCGACGGAGGGCTTGGCGACGGAGGGCTTGGCGACGGAGGGGGTGGCGACGGAGGGGGTGGCGACGGAGGGGTTGGCGACGGAGGGGGTGGCGACGGAGGGGGTGGCGACGGAGGGGGTGGCGACGGAGGTGTTGGCGACGGAGGGGGTGGCGACGGAGGGGGTAACGACGGAGGTGTTGGCGACGGAGGGTTTGGCGCCGGAGGGTTTGGCGCCGGAGGGGTTGGCGGCGGAGGGTTTGGCGACGGAGGGGTTGGCGACGGAGGGGGTGGCGACGGAGGGGTTGGCGACGGAGGAGTTGGCGACGGAGGTGTTGGCGACGGAGGGTTTGGCGCCGGAGGGATTGGCGCCGGAGGGGTTGGCGACGGAGGGGTTGGCGACGGAGGGGTTGGCGACGGAGGGGGTGGCGACGGAGGTGTTGGCGACGGAGGGTTTGGCACCGGAGGGGTTGGCGGTGGAGGGGTTGGCAACGGAGGGGGGATGGCGGAGGGCTTGGCGACGGAGGGGTTGGCGCCGGAGGGGGGATGGCGTAGGGGTTGGCGCCGGAGGGGTTGGCGTCGGAGGGGTTGGCGCCGGAGGGGTTGGCGACGGAGGGGGTGGCGACGGAGGGGTTGGCGACGGAGGGGTTGGCGACGGAGGGGTTGGCGGCGGAGGGGGTGGCGACGGAGGGGTTGGCGACGGAGGGGGTGGCGACGGAGGGGTTGGCGCCGGAGGGGTTGGCGACGGAGGGGTTGGCGACGGAGGGTTTGGCGCCGGAGGGGGGACGACGGAGGGGTTGGCGCCGGAGGGGTTGGCGCCGGAGGGGTTGGCGCCGGAGGGGTTGGCGACGGAGGGGTTGGCGACGGAGGGGTTGGCAACGGAGGGGTTGGCGACGGAGGGGTTGGCGACGGAGGGGTTGGCGACGGAGGGGGGATGACGGAGGGGTTGGCGACGGAGGGGGGATGACGGAGGGGTTGGCGACGGGGGGGATGATGGAGGGGTTGGCGACGGAGGGTTTGGCGACGGAAGGGTTGGCGCCGGAGGGGTTGGCGACGGGGGGGATGATGGAGGGGTTGGCGGCAGAGGGGTTGGTGATGGAGGGGGGACGACGGAGGGGGGACGACGGAGGGGGGGCGACGGAGGGGGTACGACGGAGGGGTTGGCGACGGAGGGGGGGGCGACGGAGGGGTTGGCGACGGAGGGGGGGGCGACGGAGGGGTTGGCGACGGAGGGGTTGGCGACGGAGGGGGGGCGACGGAGGGGGGGCGACGGAGGGATTGGCGCCGGAGGGGTTGGCAACGGAGGGGGGATGGCGGAGGGGTTGGCGACGGAGGGGTTGGCGCCGGAGGGGTTGGCGCCGGAGGTGTTGGCGCCGGAGGGATTGGCGCCGGAGGGGTTGGCGGCGGAGGGGTTGGTAACGGAGGGGGGATGGCGGAGGGGTTGGCGACGGAGGGGTTGGCGCCGGAGGGGGGATGGCGGAGGGGGTGGCGACGGAGGGGTTGGCGCCGGAGGGGGGATGGCGGAGGGGTTGGCAGTGGAGGAGTTGGCGACGGAGGGGTTGACGACGGAGAGGTTGGCGCCGGAGGGGTTGGCGCCGGAGGGGTTGGCGACGGAGGGATTGGCGACGGAGGGGTTGGCGACGGAGGGGGATGACGGAGGGGTTGACGACGGAGGGGTTGGCGCCGGAGGGGTTGGCGATGGAGGGGTTGGAGACGGAGGGGGAATGACGGAGGGGTTGGCGACGGAGGGGTTGGCGCCGGAGGGGTTGGCGATGGAGGGGTTGGCGCCGGAGGGGTTGGTGATGGAGGGGGGACGACAGAGGGGGGTGGCGACGGAGGGGTTGGCGACGGAGGGGTTGGCGACGGAGGGGTTGGCGACGGAGGGGTTGGCGATGGAGGGGTTGGCGACGGAGGGGTTGGCGACGGAGGGGTTGGCGATGGAGTGGTTGGCGCCGGAGGGGTTGGTGATGGAGGGGGGACGACGGAGGGGGTGGCGACGGAGGGGTTGGCAATGGAGGGGTTGGCGACGGAGGGGTTGGCGATGGAGGGGTTGGCGACGGAGGGGTTGGCGACGGAGGGGGGACGACGGAGGGGTTGGCGGCGGAGGGGTTGGCGACGGAGGGGTTGGCGACGGAGGGGGGACGACGGAGGGGTTGGCGCCGGAGGGGTTGGCGCCGGAGGGGTTGGCGGCGGAGGGGTTGGCAATGGAGGGGGGACGACGGAGGTGTTGGCGACGGAGGGGGTGGCGACGGAGGTGTTGGCGCCGGAGGGATTGGCGCCGGAGGGGTTGGCGGCGGAGGGGGGATGGCGGAGGGGGTGGCGACGGAGGGGTTGGCGCCGGAGGGGGGATGGCGGAGGGGGGTGGCGACGGAGGGGTTGACGACGGAGGGGTTGGCGCCGGAGGGGTTGGCGCCGGAGGGGTTGGCGACGGAGGGATTGGCGACGGAGGGGTTGGCGACGGAGGGGGATGACGGAGGGGTTGACGACGGAGGGGTTGGAGACGGAGGGGTTGGCGCCGGAGGGGTTGGCGCCGGAGGGGTTGGCGACGGAGGGATTGGCGATGGAGGGGTTGGCGACGGAGGGATTGGCGACGGAGGGGTTGGCGCCGGAGGGGGGATGACGGAGGGGTTGGCGATGGAGGGGTTGGCGACGGAGGGGGATGATGGAGGGGTTGGCGACGGAGGGGGGATGATGGAGGGGTTGGCGACGGAGGGGTTGGCGACGGAGGGGTTGGCGACGGAGGGGTTGGCGACGGAGGGGTTGGCGCCGGAGGGGTTGGCGCCGGAGGGGTTGGCGCCGGAGGGGTTGGCGACGGAGGGGTTGGCGACGGAGGGGTTGGCGACGGAGGGGTTGGCGACGGAGGGGTTGGCGACGGAGGGGGGATGACGGAGGGGTTGGCGACGGAGGGGTTGGCGACGGAGGGGGATGATGGAGGGGTTGGCGACGGAGGGGTTGGCGACGGAGGGGTTGGCGCCGGAGGGGTTGGCGACGGGGGGGATGATGGAGGGGTTGGCGACGGAGGGGTTGGCGCCGGAGGGGGGATGATGGAGGGGTTGGCGACGGAGGGGTTGGCGACGGAGGGGTTGGCGACGGAGGGGGGACGACGGAGGGGTTGGCGACGGGGGGGTTGGCGACGGAGGGGTTGGCGACGGAGGGGTTGGCGACGGAGGGGTTGGCGCCGGAGGGGGGATGATGGAGGGGTTGGCGACGGAGGGGTTGGCGACGGAGGGGGGACGACGGAGGGGTTGGCGACGGAGGGGTTGGCGACGGGGGGGATGATGGAGGGGTTGGCGACGGAGGGGTTGGGGACGGAGGGGGGACGACGGAGGGGTTGGCGACGGAGGGGTTGGCGACGGGGGGGATGATGGAGGGGTTGGCGACGGAGTGGGGACGACGGAGGGGTTGGCGACGGAGGGGGGACGACGGAGGGGGGACGACGGAGGGGGGACGACGGAGGGGTTGGCGACGGAGGGGGGACGACGGAGGGGGGACGACGGAGGGGGGACGACGGAGGGGTTGGCGACGGAGGGGTTAGCGACGGAGGGGTTAGCGACGGAGGGGGGACGACGGAGGGGTTGGGGACGGAGGGGTTAGCGACGGAGGGGGGACGACGGAGGGGTTGGGGACGGAGGGGGGACGACGGAGGGGTTAGCGACGGAGGGGTTGGCGACGGAGGGGTTGGCGACGGAGGGGGGACATAGAACATAGAACATAGAAAATACAGCACAGAACAGGCCCTTCGGCCCACGATGTTGTGCCGAACCTTTGTCCTAGATTAATCATAGATTATCATTGAATTTTCAGTGCAGAAGGAGGCCATTCGGCCCTTTGAGTCTGCACCGGCTCTTGGAAAGAGCGCCCTACCCAAACTCAACACCTTCACCCAACACCAAGGGCAATTTGGACATTAAGGGCAATTTATCATTGGCCAATTCACCTAACCTGCACATCTTTGGATTGTGGGAGGAAACCGGAGCACCCGGAGGAAACCCACGCAGACACGGGGAGGACGTGCAGACTCCGCACAGTCAGTGACCCAAGCCGGAATCGAACCTGGGACCCTGGAGCTGTGAAGCAATTGTGCTATCCATAATGCTACCGTGCTGCCCTTGAGAACAAATAAATCTACACTATATCATTTAACCGTAATCCATGTACCTATCCAATAGCTGCTTGAAGGTCCCTAATGTTTCCGACTCAACTACTTCCACAGGCAGTGCATTCCATGCCCCCACTACTCTCTGGGTAAAGAACCTACCTCTGATATCCCTCCTATATCTTCCACCTTTCACCTTAAATTTATGTTCCCTTGTAATGGTTTGTTCCACCCGGGGAAAAAGTCTCTGACTGTCTACTCTATCTATTCCCCTGATCATCTTATAAACCTCTATCAAGTCGCCCCTCATCCTTCTCCGTTCTAATGAGAAAAGGCCTAGCACCCTCAACCTTTCCTCGTAAGACCTACTCTCCATTCCAGGCAACATCCTGGTAAATCTTCTTTGCACCTTTTTCAAAGCTTCCACATCCTTCCTAAAATGAGGCGACCAGAACTGTACACAGTACTCCAAATGTGGCCTTACCAAAGTTTTGTACAGCTGCATCATCACCTCACGGCTCTTAAATTCAATCCCTCTGTTAATGAACGCGAGCACACCATAGGCCTTCTTCACAGCTCTATCCACTTGAGTGGCAACTTTCAAAGATGTATGAACATAGACCCCAAGATCTCTCTGCTCCTCCACATTGCCAAGAACTCTACCGTTAACCCTGTATTCCGCATTCATATTTGTCCTTCCAAAATGGACAACCTCACACTTTTCAGGGTTAAACTCCATCTGCCACTTCTCAGCCCAGCTCTGCATCCTATCTATGTCTCTTTGCAGCCGACAACAGCCCTCCTTACTATCCACAACTCCACCAATCTTCGTATCATCTGCAAATTTACTGACCCACCCTTCAACTCCCTCATCCAAGTCATTAATGAAAATCACAAACAGCAGAGGACCCAGAACTGATCCCTGCGGTACGCCACTGGTAACTGGGATCCAGGCTGAATATTTGCCATCCACCACCACTCTCTGACTTCTATCGGTTAGCCAGTTTGTTATCCAACTGGCCAAATTTCCCACTATCCCATGCCTCCTTACTTTCTGCATAAGCCTACCATGGGGAACTTTATCAAATGCCTTACTAAAATCCATGTACACTACATCCACTGCTTTACCTTCATCCACATGCTTGGTCACCTCCTCAAAGAATTCAATAAGATTTGTAAGGCAAGACCTACCCCTCACAAATCCGTGCTGACTATCCCTAATCAAGCAGTGTCTTTCCAGATGCTCAGAAATCCTATCCTTCAGTACCCTTTCCATTACTTTGCCTACCACTGAAGTAAGACTAACTGGCCTGTAATTCCCAGGGTTATCCCTAGTCCCTTTTTTGAACAGGGGCACGACATTCGCCACTCTCCAATCCCCTGGTACCACCCCTGTTGACAGTGAGGACGAAAAGATCATTGCCAACGGCTCTGCAATTTCATCTCTTGCTTCCCATAGAATCCTTGGATATATCCCGTCAGGCCCGGGGGACTTGTCTATCCTCAAGTTTTTCAAAATGCCCAACACATCTTCCTTCCTAACAAGTATTTCCTCGAGCTTACCAATCTGTTTCACACTGTCCTCTCCAACAATATCGCCCCTCTCATTTGTAAATACAGAAGAAAAGTACTCGTTCAAGACCTCTCCTATCTCTTCAGACTCAATACACAATCTCCCGCTACTGTCCTTGATCGGACCTACCCTCGCTCTAGTCATTCTCATATTTCTCACATATGTGTAAAAAAGGCCTTGGGGTTTTCCTTGATCCTACCCGCCAAAGATTGTTCATGCCCTCTCTTAGCTCTCCTAATCCCTTTCTTCAGTTCCCTCCTGGCTATCTTGTATCCCTCCAATGCCCTGTCTGAACCTTGTTTCCTCAGCCTTACATAAGTCTCCTTTTTCCTCTTAACAAGACATTCAACCTCTCTTGTCAACCATGGTTCCCTCACTCGACCATCTCTTCCCTGCCTGACAGGGACATACATATCAAGGACACGTAGCACCTGTTCCTTGAACACGTTCCACATTTCACTTGTGTCCTTCCCTGCCAGCCTATGTTCCCAACTTATGCACTTCAATTCTTGTCTGACAACATCGTATTTACCCTTCCCCCGGAGGTGTTGGCGACGGAGTGGTTGGCGATGGAGATGTTGGCGATGGAGATGTTGGCGACGGAGGGGTTGGCGACGGAGGGGTTGGCGACGGAGGGGTTGGCGACGGAGGGGTTGGCGATGGAGGGGTTGGCACCGCGCCAGCCGACACCGAAGGGACTGCGCGGGTTTGCGCATGCGGCAAAGGGCCGGTGTGATCTCTCACATGCGCGGAACCGGCAGCAGGTTTTGGCACCGCGCAGGGGATTCTCCTCCCCCAAGGCACAGGCCCACCCGCACATCGGTGGGACCCGATCGAGGGCCAGGCCACCGTGGGATCCCCCCGTGCCTGCCCCCCCCCGAGGACCGCACAGCACCCCCCCCGAGGACCGCACAGCACCCCCCCGAGGACCGCACAGCACCCCCCCGAGGACCGCACAGCACCCCCCCCGAGGACCGCATAGCAACCCCCCGAGGACCGCACAGCACCCCCCCCCCGAGACCGCACAGCACCCCCCCCCCGAGGACCGCACAGCACCCCCCCCCCCCGAGGACCGCACAGCACCCCCCCCCCGAGGACCGCACAGCACCCCCCCCCCCGAGACCGCACAGCACCCCCCCCCCCCGAGGACCGCACAGCACCCCCCCCGAGGACCGCACAGCAGCCCCCCCCCGAGGACCGCACAGCACCCCCCCCCGCCCCGAGACCGCACAGCTCCCCCCCCCCGAGGACCGCACACCAGCCCCCCCCCCGAGGACCGCACAGCACCCCCCCCCGAGGACCGCACAGCACCCCCCCCCCCCCGAGGACCGCACAGCACCCCCCCCCCCCGAGGACCGCACACCAGCCCCCCCCCCCCGAGGACCGCACAGCACCCCCCCGCCCCGAGACCGCACAGTTCCCCCCCCCCCGAGGACCGCACAGCACCCCCCCCCCGAGGACCGCACACCAGCCCCCCCCCCGAGGACCGCACAGCACCCCCCCCCGAGGACCGCACACCAGCCCCCCCGCCCCGAGGACCGCACAGCCCCCCCCCCGAGGACCGCACAGCACCCCCCCCCGAGGACCACAAAGCACCCCCCCCCGAGGACTTCACAACACCCTCCCCGAGGACCGCACAGCACCCCCCCCGCCCCGAGACCGCACATCTCCCCCCCCGAGGACCGCACACCAGCCCTCCCCCCCGAGGACCGCACAGCACCCCCCCCCCCGAGGACCGCACAGCACCCCCCCCGCCCCGAGACCGCACAGTTCCCCCCCCCCGAGGACCGCACACCAGCCCCCCCCCCGAGGACCGCACACCAGCCCCCCCCCCCCGAGGACCGCACAGCGCCCCCCCCCCCGAGGACCGCACACCAGCCCCCCCCCCCCGAGGACCGCACAGCACCCCCCCCCCGAGGACCGCACAGCACCCCCTCCGAGGACCGCACACCAGCCCCCCCCCCCGAGGACCGCACAGCACCCCCCCCCGAGGACCGCACACCAGCCCCCCCCCCCCGAGGACCGCACAGCACCCCCCCCCCCCGAGGACCGCACAGCACCCCCCCCCGAGGACCGCACACCAGCCCCCCCCCGAGGACCGCACAGCACCCCCCCCCGAGGACCGCACACCAGCCCCCCCCCCCCGAGGACCGCACAGCACCCCCCCCCGAGGACCGCACAGCAACCCCCCGCCCCGAGACCGCACAGTCCCCCCCCCCCCGAGGACCGCACACCAGCCCCCCCCCCCCCCGAGGACCGCACACCAGCCCCCCCCGAGGACCGCACAGCACCCCCCCCGCCCCGAGACTGCACAGTTTCCCCCCCCCCCCCGAGGACCGCACACCAGCCCCCCCCCCCCCCGAGGACCGCACACCAGCCCCCCCCCCCCCCCGAGGACCGCACACCAGCCCCCCCCCCCCCCCCCGAGGACCGCACACCAGCTCCCCCCCCCCCCCCTGAGGACCGCACAGCCGACCGCACGCTGCCGCCGGTTCAGTGGTTCACGCCGACGGGACTGGCCAAAAACGGACAGCCGCTCGGCCAATCGGGCCCGGAGAATTGCCGGGGGGACGCTGCCAACGGACCCCGACCGGCGTGGCATGAACCCCGACCCCGCCCGAAAAACGGCGCCGGGGTGGGGTCGGAGAATCCCGCTGTGAGAGTTTCTATAAGGGGCGGGATTCTCCCCTAACCGGCGGGGCGGGCCGTACCAGCGGCGAGGGGTGGCCTGAACCACTCTGGCGTCGGGCCGCCCGGAAGGTGCGGAATCCTCCGGATCTTCGGGAGCTAGTCCGGCACCGGCGGGGTTGACGCCGCGCCAACCGGCACCGAAGTGCCTCCGCCGGCCAGCACCAGTTGCCGCATGGGCGGGTGCGCCAGCGTGTGCTGGTGTCATCCCAGCGCATGCGCACGGGGGTTCTTCGCACCGGCCATCGCGGAGCTTGACAGCAGCCGCCGCGGAGGGAAAGAGTGCCCCCACGGCACAGGACAGCCCGCGGATCGGTGGGCCTGATCGCGGGAGAGGCCACCGTGGGGCATCGGAGAATCCCGCCCAAGAAGAGAAAGAGATTGGTAAAGAGAAATGTAGGCCCCCTACAGACAGAAACAGGGGAATGCATAATAAGGGACAACGAAATGGCTGAGCAATTGAATACATACTTTGGTTCTGTCTTCACAAGAGGACACAAATCAGATCCCAGAAATGTTGGAGAATGAAAGGTTTAGTGAGAGGGAAGAACTGAGGGAGATCAACATTAGTCGAGAAATGGTGCTGGGAAAACTGATGGGATTGAAGGCGGATAAATCCCCAGGGCCTGAGAATCTGCATCCCAGAGTGCTTCAGGAGGCGGCTCTGGAAATAGTGGATGCATTGGTGGTCATCTTCCGGGATTCTATAGAGTCTGGAACTGTCCCTGCAGATTGGAGGGTCGCTCACGTCACTCCGATATTCAAAAAGGGAGGTAGAGAGAAAGCAGGGAATTATAGACCAGTCAGCCTAACATGGGTAGTGGGGAAAATGCCTGAATCCAATATCAAGGACTTTATAGCGGAACATTTAGAAAGCAGTGGCAGGATCAGTCAGAGTCAGCATGGATTTATGAAGGGAAAATCATGCTTGACAAATCTGTTGGAATTCTTTGAAGAGGTAACCAGGACAGTCGATAAGGGGAGCCAGTCGATGTGGTACACTTAGGCCAGGATTCTCTGACCCGGCGCAGGGTCGGAGAATTCCCCGCTGCCCTGACGCCGGCCTCCCCATGCTCCGGCACCATTTTTCGGGTGCCACCGGAATCGACGCCACGCCGGTCGGGGGCCGTTGACAGCGCCCCCCCCACTGCGATTCTCCGGGCCCCGATGGGCCGAGTGGCCACCGAGTTTTGCCCAGTCCCGCCGGCGTGGATTACTCACCTCACACACAGCGGGACCTGGAAAGTAAGTGTGCGGGAGCCACCCTGGGGGCGGGGAGGGGGGGGGGTGAGCCGGGGGGGGATCCAACCTCGGGGGGAACCTCACGGTGGCCTGGCCCGCGATCGCGGCCTACCGATCGGCGGGCTGGCTTGTTCCGTAGGGGCGTACTTTACTCCGTGTCGGGCTCAGCCATATTTCCCGGGGGCCGGCGTGGAGGAGGGAAACCCCACGCATGCGCGGGAATACACCGGCCGTTCCACGCCAGCTGGAGCTGCGGGGACGACTCCGGTGGCAACCTAGCTCCCTAGAAAGGGGAGAATCCCTCCCTTTCGGCGGCTGTTGACGCCGGAGCCGTTCGCGCTGGTTTTCCCGCCGGTGTGGGGACAGCTCCATTATTGGGGAATCCCACCCTTGGACTTTCAGAAGGCCTTTGACAAAGTCCAGCATCAGAGATTATTCTGCAAAATTAAAGCGCATGGGATTGGGGAAATGTATTGAGGTGGATAGAAAACTGGTTGGCAGAGAGGAAACAAAGTGTAGGGATTAATGGGTCCTTTTCAAATTGGCAGGCAGTAACCAGTAGGGTACCACAGGGATCGGTGTTGGGACCCCAGCTATTCACAATATATATTAATGATTTGGATGAGGGAACAAAATGTAACATCTCAAAGTTTGCAGATGATACAATATTAGGTGAGAGGGTGAATTGTGACAAGGATGCAGGGATCTTACAGCAAGATCTGGACAAGTGGGCAAGTGGGCGAGTGGGCAAACCAATGGCAGATGCAGTATAATTTGGATAAGTGTGAGGTTATTCACTTTGGAAGCAAAAACAGGAAGGCAGATTACTACCTGAATGGTTGTAAATTGGGAGAGGGGAGTGTGCAGCGGGACCTGGGTGTCCTTGTGCACCAGTCGCTGAAGGTAAGCATGCAGGTGCAGCAGGCGGTAAAGAAGGCTAATGGTATGTTGGCCTTCATTGCGAGAGGTTTCGAGTATAGAAGCAGGGATGTGTTGCTGCAATTGTACAGGGCCTTGGTGAGGCCACACCTGGAGTATTGCGTGCAGTTTTGGTCTCCTTCTCTGAGGAAGGATGTTCTTGCTCTGGAGGGAGTGCGGCGAAGGTTTACCAGATTGATTCCAGGGATAGCGGGACTGCCATATGAGGATTGACTAGGTTGGGATTGGCTGGAGTTCAGAAGAATGAGGGGGGATCTCACAGAGACTTATAAAATTCTAACAGGACTAGACAGGGTAGATGCAGGGAAGATGTTACCAATGATGGGTGTGTCCAGAACCAAGGGTCACAGCCTGAGGATTCAGGGTAAACCATTTCATAGATTATCATAGAATTTACAGTGCAGAAGGAGGCCATTCGGCCCATCGAGTCTGCACCGGCTCTTGGAAAGAGCACCCTACCCAAGCCCACACCATCCCCATAACCCAGTAACCCCACCCAACACTAAGGGAAATTTTGGACACCAAGAGCAATTTATCACGGCCAATCCACCTAACCTGCACATCTTTGGACTGTGGGAGGAAACCGGAGCACCCGGAGGAAACCCACGCACACACGGGGAGGATGTGCAGACTCCGCACAGACAGTGACCCAAGCCGGAATCGAACCTGGGACCCTGGAGCTGTGAAGCAATTGTGCTATCCACAAGGCTACCGTGCTGCCCTTTCGGACAGAGATAAGGAGACATTTCTTCACAGTGGTGAGCCTGTGGAATTCATTACCACAGGAAGTAGTTGATGCTAAAGCTTTGGATATATTCAAGAGGCGGCTGAATAGAGCACTTGGGGAGAATGGGATCAAAGGCTATGGGGAGAAAGCAGGATTAGACTATTGAGTTGGATGATCAGCCATGATGGTGATGAATGGCGGAGTAGGCTCGAAGGGCCAAAAGGCCTCCTCCTGCTCCTATCTTCTATGTATCTATGTACTCTCCACCAGCCCCTACACCCTCCCTATCTCTGTAACCACCTCCACGCCCGACAACCCTCCCTATCTATGTAACCTCCTCCAGCCGCTACAACCCTCCCTATCACTGTAACCTCCTCCAGCCCCGACACCCCTCCCTATCTCTGTAACCTCCTCCAGCCCCTACAACCCTCCCTATCTCTGTAACCTCTTCCATCGCTACACCCTCCCTATCTCTGTAACCTCCTCCAGCCCCAACAACCCTCCCTATCTCTGTAACCTCCTCCAGCCGCTACAACCCTCCCTATCTCTGTAACCTCCTCCAGCCCCTAAAACCCTCCCTATCTCTGTAACCTCCTCCAGTCCCTACAACCCTCACTATCTCTGTAACCTCCTACAGCCCTCCCTATCTCTGTAACCCCCTCCAGCCCCTAAAACCCTCCCTATCTCTGTAACCTCCTCCAGTCCCTACAACCCTCCCTATCTCTGTAACCTCCTCCAGCCCCTACAACCCTCCCTATCTCTGTAACCTCTTCCATCGCTACACCCTCCCTATCTCTGTAACCTCCTCCAGCCCCAACAACCCTCCCTATCTCTGTAACCTCCTCCAGCCCCTACAACCCTCCCTATCTGTGTAACCTCCACCAGTCCCAACAACCCTCCTTATCTCCGTAACCTCCTCCAGCCCTTACAACCCTCCCTATCTATGTAACCTCCTCCAGCCCCTACACCTTCCCTATCTCTGTAACCTCCTCCAGCCCCATCAACCCTCCCTACCTCTGTAACCTCCACCAACCCCTACAACCCGCTCTATCTCAGTAATCTCCTCAAGCCACTACAATCCTCCCTATCTCTGTAACCTCCTCCAGCCACTACACCACCCCTATCGATGTAACCTCCTTCACCCCTACTAACCTCCCAATCACTGTAACCACCTCCAGCCCCAACAACCCTCCCTATCTTTGTAACTTCCTCCAACCTCTAGAACCCTCTCTATCTCAGTAACCTCCTCCAGCCACTACAATCCTCCCTACCTCTGTCACTTCCCCAGTCCCTATAACACTCCCTATCTATGTACACTCCGCCAACCCCTATAACCGTCCCTATCTCTGTAATCTCCCCCAGCCCCTACAACCCTCCCTATCTCCGTTACCTCCTCCAGCCCCCATACCCCTCCCTACCTTTGTAACCTCCTCCAGCCCATACACCCCTCTCTATCTCTGTACCCTCCTCCAGCCTCTACAACTCTCCCGACCTCTGTAACCTCCTCCAGCCCCTACAACCCTCTCTACCTCTGTAACCTCCTCCAACCTCTACAACCCTCCCTATCTCAGTAACCTCCTCCAACCCCTACAACCCTACCTATCTCAGTAACCTCAAGCCACTACAATCCTCCCTACCTCTGTAAAACCTCCAGCCCCTACACCCTCCCTATCTCTTACCTCCTCCAGCCCCGACAACCCTCTCTATCTCTGTAACCTCCTCCAGTCCCTACAACCCTCCCTATCTCTGTAACCTCCTCCAGCCACTACAACCCTCCCTATCTCTGTAACCTCCTCCAGCCCCAACAACCCTCCCTATCTCTGTAACCTCCTCCAGCCCCTACAACCCTCCCTATCTGTGTAACCTCCTCCAGTCCCAACAACCCTCCTTATCTCCGTAACCTCCTCCAGCCCTTACAACCCTCCCTATCTATGTAACCTCCTCCAGCCCCTACACCTTCCCTATCTCTGTAACCTCCTCCAGCCCCATCAACCCTCCCTACCTCTGTAACCTCCACCAACCCCTACAACCCGTTCTATCTCAGTAATCTCCTCAAGCCACTACAATCCTCCCTATCTCTGTAACCTCCTCCAGCCACTACACCACCCCTATCGATGTAACCTCCTTCACCCCTACTAACCTCCCAATCACTGTAACCACCTCCAGCCCCAACAACCCTCCCTATCTTTGTAACTTCCTCCAACCTCTAGAACCCTCTCTATCTCAGTAACCTCCTCCAGCCACTACAATCCTCCCTACCTCTGTCACTTCCCCAGTCCCTATAACACTCCCTATCTATGTACCCTCCGCCAACCCCTATAACCGTCCCTATCTCTGTAATCTCCCCCAGCCCCTACAACCCTCCCTATCTCCGTTACCTCCTCCAGCCCCCATACCCCTCCCTACCTTTGTAACCTCCTCCAGCCCATACACCCCTCTCTATCTCTGTACCCTCCTCCAGCCTCTACAACTCTCCCGACCTCTGTAACCTCCTCCAGCCCCTACAACCCTCTCTACCTCTGTAACCTCCTTCAACCTCTACAACCCTCCCTATCTCAGTAACCTCCTCCAACCCCTACAACCCTACCTATCTCAGTAACCTCAAGCCACTACAATCCTCCCTACCTCTGTAAAACCTCCAGCCCCTACACCCTCCCTATCTCTTACCTCCTCCAGCCCCGACAACCCTCTCTATCTCTGTAACCTCCCCCAGTCCCTACAACCCTCCCTATCTCTGTAACCTCCTCCAGCCACTACAACCCTCCCTATCTCTGTAACCTCCTCCAGCCCCTACAACCCTCCCTATCTGTGTAACCTCCTCCAGCCCCTACACCCCTCCCTATCTCTGTAACCTCCTCCAGCCACTACAACCCTCCCTATCTCTGTAACCTCCTCCAGCCCCTACAACCCTCCCTATCTGTGTAACCTCCTCCAGCCCCTACACCCCTCCCTATCTCTGTAACCTCCTCCAGCCACTACAACCCTCCCTATCTCAGTAACCTCCTCAAGCCACTACAATCCTCCCTACCTCTGTAACCTCCTCCAGCCCCAACAACCCTCTCTATCTCTGGGACCTCGTCTAGCCCCTATACCCGTCCTATCTCTGTAAAACCTCCAGCCCCAAGACCCCCAAGGTACAGAGGTTATCTCTGTAACCTCCTCCAGCTCCGAGAACCGTCCCTATCTCTGTAAAACCTCCAGCCCCTAAACACCTCCCTATCTCTATAGCCCCCTGCAGCCCCACAACCCTCTCTATCTCTGTAACCTCCTCCAGCCCCGAAAACCCTCCCTCTCTCTGTAACTTCCTCCAGCCCTACAAACCTCTGTACCTCTGTAATCTCCCCCAGCCCCTACAACCCTCCCTATCTCCGTTACCTCCTCCAGCCCCCATACCCCTCCCTACCTTTGTAACCTCCTCCAGCCCATACACCCCTCTCTATCTCTGTACCCTCCTCCAGCCTCTACAACTCTCCCGACCTCTGTAACCTCCTCCAGCCCAACAACCCTCCCTATCTCTGTAACATCCTCCACCCTTACTACCCTCCCTATCTCTTAACCTTCTCCTGCCCCTACAACCCTCTCTACCTCTGTACCCTCCTCCAACCCCTACAACCCTCCCTATCACAGTAACCTCAAGCCACTACAATCCTCCCTACCTCTGTAACCTCCTCCAGCCCCAACAACCCTCCCTATCTCTGCGACCTCGACTAGCCCCTATAGCCGTCCATATCTCTGTAAAACCTCCAGCCCCTACACCCTTCCCTATCTCTGTAACCTCCTCCAGCCCCTACAGCCCTCCCTATCTCTGTAACCTCCTCCAGCTCCTACAACCCTCCCCATCTCTGTAACCTCCTCCAGCTCCTACAACCCTCCCTATCTCTGTAACCTCTTCCAGCTCCTACAACCCTCCCTATCTCTGTAACCTCCTCCAGCTCCTACAACCCTCCCTATCTCTGTAACCTCTTCCAGCTCCTACAACCCTCCCTATCTCTGTAACCTCCTCCAGCTCCTACAACCCTCCCTATCTCTGTAACCTCTTCCAGCTCCTACAACCCTCCCTATCTCTGTAACCTCCTCCTGCTCCTACAACCCTCCCTATCTCTGTAACCTCCTCCAGCTCCTACAACCCTCCCTATCTCTGTAACCTCTTCCAGCTCCTACAACCCTCCCTATCTCTGTAACCTCCTCCAGCTCCTACAACCCTCCCTATCTCTGTAACCTCCTCCAGCTCCTACAACCCTCCCTATCTCTGTAACATCCTCAAGCCACTACAATCCTCCCTACCTCTGTAACCTCCTCCAGCCCACATACCCCTCCCTATCTCTGTAACCTCCTCCAGCCCCTACACCCCTCCCTATCTCTGTAACCTCCTCCAGCCCCTACACCCCTCCCTATGTCTGTAGCCTCCTCCAGCCCCTACAACCCTCCCTATCTCTGTAACCTCCTCCAGCTCCTACACTCCTCCCTATCTCTGTAACCTCCTCCAGCTCCTACACCCCTCCCTATCTCTGTAACCTGCTCCAGCCCATTCAACCCTCGCTATCTCTGTAGCCTCCTCCAGCCCCTACAACCCTCCCTATCTCTGTAACCTCCTCCAGCCCCCACAACCCTCCTTATCTCTGTAACCTCCTCCAGCCCCCACAACCCTCCCTATCTCTGTAACCTCATCCAGCCCCTACACCCCTCCCTATCTCTGTAACCTCCTCCAGCCCCAACAGTCCTCCCTACCTCTCTAACCTCCTCCAACCCCTACAATCGTCCCAATCTCAGTAACCTCCTCAAGCCACTACAATCCTCCCTATCTATAGAACATAGAACAATACAGCGCAGTACAGGCCCTTCGGCCCACGGTGTTGCACCGAAACAAAAGCCATCTAACCTACACTATACCATTATCATCCATATGTTTATCCAATAAACTTTTAAATGCCCTCAATGTTGGCGAGTTCACTACTGTAGCAGGTAGGGCATTCCACGGCCTCACTACTCTTTGCGTAAAGAACCTACCTCTGACCTCTGTCCTATATCTATTACCCCTCAGTTTAAAGTTATGTCCCCTCATGCCAGCCATTTCCATCCGCGGGAGAAGGCTCTCACTGTCCACCCTATCCAACCCCCTAATCATTTTGTATGCCTCTATTAAGTCTCCTCTTAACCTTCTTCTCTCCAACGAAAACAACCTCGAGTCCATCAGCCTTTCCTCATAAGATTTTCCCTCCATACCAGGCAACATCCCGGTAAATCTCCTCTGCACCCGCTCCAAAGCCTCCACGTCCTTCCTATAATGCGGTGACCAGAACTGTACGCAATACTCCAAATGCGGCCGTACCAGAGTTCTGTACAGCTGCAACATGACCTCCTGACTCCGGAACTCAATCCCTCTACCAATAAAGGCCAACACTCCATAGGCCTTCTTCACCACCCTATCAACCTGGGTGGCAACTTTCAGGGATCTATGTACATGGACACCTAGATCCCTCTGCTCATTCACACTTTCAAGAACTTTTCCATTAGCCAAATATTCCACATTCCTGTTATTCCTTCCAAAGTGAATCACCTCACACTTCTCTACATTAAACTCCATTTGCCACCTCTCAGCCCAGCTCTGCAGCTTATCTATATCCCTCTGTAACCTGCTACTTCCTTCCACACTATCGACAACACCACCGACTTTAGTATCGTCTGCAAATTTACTCACCCACCCTTCTGCGCCTTCCTCTAGGTCATTGATAAAAATGACAAACAACAACGGCCCCAGAACAGATCCTTGTGGTACTCCACTTGTGACTGAACTCCATTCTGAACATTTCCCATCAACCACCACCCTCTGTCTTCTTTCAGCTAGCCAATTTCTGATCCACATCTCTAAATCACCCTCAATCCCCAGCCTCCGTATTTTCTGCAGTAGCCTACCGTGGGGAACCTTATCAAACGCTTTGCTGAAATCCATATACACCACATCAACTGCTCTACCCTCGTCTACCTGTTCAGTCACCTTCTCAAAGAACTCGATAAGGTTTGTGAGGCATGACCTACCCTTCACAAAGCCATGCTGACTATCCCTGATCATATTATTCCTATCTAGATGATGATAAATCTTGTCTCTTATAATCCCCTCCAAGACTTTACCCACTACAGACGTGAGGCTCACCGGTCTATAGTTGCCGGGGTTGTCTCTGCTCCCCTTTTTGAACAAAGGGACCACATTTGCTATCCTCCAGTCCTCTGGCACTATTCCTGTAGCCAATGATGACATAAAAATCAAAGCCAATGGTCCAGCAATCTCTTCCCTGGCCTCCCAGAGAATCCTAGGATAAATCCCATCAGGTCCCGGGGACTTATCTATTTTCAGCCTGTCCAGAATTGCCAACACCTCTTCCCTACGTACCTCAATGCCATCTAATCTATTTACCTGGAGCTCAGCATTCTCCTCCACAACATTATCTTTTTCCTGAGTGAATACTGACGAAAAATATTCATTTAGTATCTCGCCTATCTCTTCAGACTCTACACACAACTTCCCATCCCTGTCCTTGACTGGTCCTACTCTTTCCCTCGTCATTCGCTTATTCCTGACATACCTATAGAAAGCTTTTGGGTTTTCCTTGATCCTTCCTGCCAAATACTTCTCATGTCCCCTCCTTGCTCGTCTTAGCTCTCTCTTTAGATCCTTCCTCGCTACCTTGTAACTATCCATCGCCCCAACTGAAACTTCACACCTCATCTTCACATAGGCCTCCTTCTTCCTCTTAACAAGAGATTCCACTTCTTTGGTAAACCATGGTTCCCTCGCACGGCACCTTCCTCCCTGCCTGACCGGTACATACTTATCAAGAACACGCAGTAGCTGATCCTTGAACAAGCTCCACTTATCCAGTGTGTCCAACACTTGCAGCCTACTTCTCCACCTTATCCCCCCCAAGTCACGTCTAATGGCATCATAATTTCCCTTCCCCCAGCTATAACTCTTGCCCTGCGGTGTATACTTATCCCTTTCCATCCCTAACGTAAACGTCACAGAATTGTGGTCACTGTCCCCAAAGTGCTCACCTACCTCCAAATCCAACACCTGGCCTGGTTCATTACCCAAAACCAAATCCAATGTGGCCTCGCCTCTTGTTGGCCTGTCAACAAACTGTGTCAGGAAACCCTCCTGCACACACTGAACAAAAAACGACCCATCTAATGTACTCGAACTATACCTTTTCCAGTCAATATTTGGAAAGTTAAAGTCTCCCATAATAACTACCCTGTTACTTTCGCTCTTATCCAGGATCATCCTCGCCATCCTTTCCTCTACATCCCTAGAACTATTTGGAGGCCTATAGAAGACTCCCAACAGTGTGACCTCTCCTTTCATGTTTCTAACCTCAGCCCATACTACCTCGGATGAAGAGTCCCCATCTAGCATCCTCTCCGCCACCGTAATACTGCTCTTGACTAGCAGCGCCACACCTCCCCCTCTTTTGCCTCCTTCTCTGAGCTTACTAAAACACCTGAACCCCGGAACCTGCAACATCCATTCCTGTCCCTGCTCTATCCATGTCTCCGAAATGGCCACAACATCGAAGTCCCAGGTACCAACCCATGCTGCCAGTTCCCCTACCTTATTTCGTATACTCCTGGCATTGAAGTAGACACACTTCAAACCACTTACCTGAACACTGGCCCCCTCCTGCGACGTCAAATCTGAGCTCCTGACCTCTATACTCTCATTCTCCCTTACCCTAAAACTACAATCCAGGTTCCCATGCCCCTGCTGCATTAGTTTAAACCCCCCCAAAGAGCACTAACAAATCTCCCCCCCAGGATATTTGTGCCCCGCAGGTTCAGATGTAGACCATCCTGTCTGTAGAGGTCCCACCTTCCCCAGAAAGAGCCCCAGTTATCCAGAAATCTGAATCCCTCCCACCTGCACCATCCCTGTAGCCACGTGTTTAATTGCTCTCTCTCCCTATTCCTCATCTCACTATCACGTGGCATGGGCAACAACCCAGAGATAACAACTCTGTTTGTTCTAGTTCTGAGCTTCCATCCTAGCTCCCTGAAAGCCTGCCTGACATCCTTATCCCCTTTCCTACCTATGTCGTTAGTGCCAATGTGGACCACGACTTGGGGCTGCTCCCCCTCCCCCTTAAGGACCCGGAAAACACGATCCGAGACATTACGTACCCTTGCACCTGGGAGGCAACATACCAAACGTGAGTCTCTCACGCTCCCACAAAATCTCCTATCTGTGCCCCTGACTATCGAGTCCCCAATTACTAATGCTCTGCTCCTCTCCCCCCTTCCCTTCTGAGCAACAGGGACAGACTCCGTGCCAGAGGCCCGTACCCCATGGCTTACCCCTGGTAAGTCGTCCCCCCCACAAGTATCCAAAGCGGTGTACTTGTTTCTCAGGGGAACGACCGCAGAGGATCCCTGCACTGACTGTTTTTTCCCAGTCCCTCTTACAGTTACCCATCTATCTCCAATCTTTGGTGTAACTAATTCCCTGAAGCTGCTATCTATGACCCCCTCTGCCTCCCGAATGATCCGAAGTTCTTCCAACTCCAGCTCCAGTTCCCTAACTCGGTCTTGGAGGAGCTGGAGATGGCAGCACTTCCTGCAGGTAAAATCAGCAGGGACACTAACGGCATCCCTCACCTCAAACATCCTGCAGGAGGAACATTGCACTCCCTTCCCTGCCATTCCTCTAACTTTCTACCAAGATCTGGCTAACAACTAAATTAAATTTTTTATATAAAAAAAAATATTAATAACAATAATAAAATATGGTACTTACCTCACACCAATGGGTTTTATTAACATTATTAATAACAATAATAAAATATGGTACTTAGCTCACACCAATGGGTTTTATCTCTGTAATCTCTTCCAGCCACTACCCCCCTCCCTTTCGATGTAACCTCCTCCACCCCTACTAACCTCCTGATCACTGTAACCTCCTCCAGTCCACACACCCCTCCCTATCTCTGTAACCTGCTCCAACCTCTAGAACCCTCTCTATCTCAGTAACCTCCTCAAAGAACAAAGAACAAACAAAGAAATGTACAGCACAGGAACAGGCCCTTCGGCCCTCCAAGCCCGTGCCGACCATACTGCCCGACTAAACTACAATCTTCTACACTTCCTGGGTCCGTATCCTTCTATTCCCATCCTATTCATATATTTGTCAAGATGCCCCTTAAATGTCCCTATCGTCCCTGCCTCCACTACCTCCTCCGGTAGTGAGTTCCAGGCACCCACTACCCTCTGCGTAAAAAACTTGCCTCGTACATCTACTCTAAACTTTGCCCCTCTCACCTTAAACCTATGCCCCCTAGTAATTGACCCCTCTACCCTGGGGAAAAGACTCTGACTATCCACTCTGTCTATGCCCCTCATAATTTTGTATACCTCTATCAGGTCGCCCCTCAACCTCCTTCGTTCCAGTGAGAACAAACCGAGTTTATTCAATCGCTCCTCATAGCTTATGCCCTCCATACCAGGCAACATTCTGGTAAATCTCTTCTGCACCCTCTCTAAAGCCTCCACATCCTTCTGGTAGTGTGGCGACCAGAATTGAACACTATACTCCAAGTGTGGCCTAACTAAGGTTCTATACAGCTGCAACATGACTTGCCAATTCTTATACTCAATGCCCCGGCCAATGAAGGCGAGCATGCCGTATGCCTTCTTGACTACCTTCTCCACCTGTGTAGCCCCTTTCAGTGATCTGTGGACCTGTACTCCTAGATCTCTTTGACTTTCAATACTCTTGAGGGTTCTACCATTCACTGTATATTCCCTACCTGCATTAGCCCTTCCAAAATGCATTACCTCACATTTGTCCAGGTTAAACTCCATCTGCCATCTCTCCGCCCAAGTCTCCAGACAATCTAAATCCTGCTGTATCCTCAGACAGTCCTCATCGCTATCCGCAATTCCACCAACCTTTGTGTCGTCTGCAAACTTACTAATCAGACCAGTTACATTTTCCTCCAAATCATTTATATATACTACAAAGAGCAAAGGTCCCAGCACTGATCCCTGTGGAACACCACTGGTCACAGCCCTCCAATTAGAAAAGCATCCCTCCATTGCTACCCTCTGCCTTCTATGGCCTAGCCAGTTCTGTATCCACCTTGCCAGTTCATCCCTGATCCCGTGTGACTTCACCTTTTGTACTAGTCTACCATGAGGGACCTTGTCAAAGGCCTTACTGAAGTCCATATAGACAACATCTACTGCCCTACCTGCATCAATCATCTTAGTGACCTCCTCGAAAAACTCTATCAAGTTAGTGAGACACGACCTCCCCTTCACAAAACCGTGCTGCCTCTCACTAATACGTCCATTTGCTTCCAAATGGGAGTAGATCCTGTCTCGAAGAATTCTCTCCAGTAATTTCCCTACCACTGAAGTAAGGCTCACCGGCCTGTAGTTCCCGGGATTATCCCTGCCACCCTTCTTAAACAGAGGAACAACATTGGCTATTCTCCAGTCCTCCGGGACATCCCCTGAAGACAGCGAGGATCCAAAGATTTCTGTCAAGGCCTCAGCAATTTCCTCTCCAGCCTCCTTCAGTATTCTGGGGTAGATCCCATCCGGCCCTGGGGACTTATCTACCTTAATATTTTTTAAGACACCCAACACCTCGTCTTTTTGGATCACAATGTGACCCAGGCTATCTACACCCCCTTCTCCAGACTCAACATCTACCAATTCCTTCTCTTTGGTGAATACTGATGCAAAGTATTCATTTAGTACCTCGCCCATTTCCTCTGGCTCCACACATAGATTCCCTTGCCTATCCTTCAGTGGGCCAACCCTTTCCCTGGCTACCCTCTTGCTTTTTATGTAAGTGTAAAAAGCCTTGGGATTTTCCTTAACCCTATTTGCCAATGACTTTTCATGACCCCTTCTAGCCCTCCTGACTCCTTGCTTAAGTTCCTTCCTACTTTCCTTATATGCCACACAGGCTTCGTCTGTTCCCAGCCTTTTAGCCCTGACAAATGCCTCCTTTTTCTTTTTGATGAGGCCTACAATATCACTCGTCATCCAAGGTTCCCGAAAATTGCCGTATTTATCTTTCTTCCTCACAGGAACATGCCTGTCCTGTATTCCTTTCAACTGACACTTGAAAGCCTCCCACATGTCAGATGTTGATTTGCCCTCAAACATCCGCCCCCAATCTATGTTCTTCAGTTCCCGCCTAATATTGTTATAATTAGCCTTCCCCCAATTTAGCACATTCATCCTCGGACCACTCTTATCCTTGTCCACCAGTACTTTAAAACTTACTGAATTGTGGTCACTGTTACCGAAATGCTCCCCTACTGAAACATCTACCACCTGGCCGGGCTCATTCCCCAATACCAGGTCCAGTACCGCCCCTTCCCTAGTTGGACTGTTTACATATTGTTTTAAGAAGCCCTCCTGGATGCTCCTTACAAACTCTGCCCCGTCTAAGCCCCTGGCACTAAGTGAGTCCCAGTCAATATTGGGGAAGTTGAAGTCTCCCATCACCACAACCCTGTTGTTTTTACTCTTTTCCAAAATCTGTCTACCTATCTGCTCCTCTATCTCCCGCTGGCTGTTGGGAGGCCTGTAGTATACCCCCAACATTGTGACTGCACCCTTCTTATTCCTGATCTCTACCCATATAGCCTCACTGCCCTCTGAGGTGTCCTCTCGCTGTATAGCTGTGATACTCTCCTGAACAAGTAGCGCAACTCCGCCTCCCCTTTTACATCCCCCTCTATCCCGCCTGAAACATCTAAATCCTGGAACGTTTAGCTGCCAATCCTGCCCTTCCCTCAACCAGGTCTCTGTAATGGCAACAACATCATAGTTCCAAGTAGTAATCCAAGCTCTAAGTTCATCTGCCTTACCCGTAATGCTCCTTGCATTAAAACATATGCACTTCAGGCCACCAGACCCGCTGTGTTCAACAACTTCTCCCCGTCTGCGCTGCCTCAGAGCCACACTGTCCCTATTCCCTAGTTCTCCCTCAATGCTCTCACCTTCTGACCTATTGCTCCCGTGCCCACCCCCCTGCCATACTAGTTTAAACCCTCCCGTGTGACACTAGCAAACCTCGCGGCCAGGATATTTATGCCTCTCCGGTTTAGATGCAACCCGTCCATCTTATACAGGTCACACCTGCCCCGGAAGAGCTCCCAGTGGTCCAGATAACAGAAACCCTCCCTCCTACACCAGCTGTTTAGCCACGTGTTTGTCTGCTCTATCTTCCTATTTCTAGCCTCACTGGCACGTGGCACAGGGAGTAATCCAGAGATTACAACCCTCGAGGTCCTGTCTTTTAACTTTCTGCCTAGCTCCCTGAACTCCTGCTGCAGGACCTCATGCCCCTTCCTGCCTATGTCGTTAGTACCAATATGTACAACGACCTCTGCCTGTTTGCCCTCCCCCTTCAGGATTCCCTCTACCCGTTCGGAGACATCCTGGACCCTGGCACCAGGGAGGCAACATACCATCCTGGAGTCTCTTTCACGTCCACAGAAGCGCCTATCTGTGCCCCTGACTATAGAGTCCCCTATAACTATTACTCTTCTGCGCTTTGACCCTCCCTTCTGAACATCAGAGCCAGCCGTGGTGCCACTGCTCTGGCTGCTGCTGTTTTCCCCTGATAGGCTATCCCCCCCGACAGTATCCAAAGGGGTATATCTGTTCGAGAGGGGGACAACCACAGGGGATTCCTGCACTGACTGCCTGCCCTTTCTGGTGGTCACCCATTTCTCTGCCTGCACCTTGGGTGTGACCACACTTACATAACTGCGATCTATGACGCTTTCCGCCACCTGCATGCTCCTAAGTGCATCCAATTGCTGCTCCAACCGAACCATGCGGTCTGTGAGGAGCTGCAGTTGGGTGCACTTTCTGCAGATGAAGCCATCCGGGACGCTGGAAGCCTCCCGGACCTGCCACATCTCACAGTCAGAGCACAGCACCCCTCTAACTGACATTGCGTCAATTAATTAAAATTAAAATTTGTCTTTTTTTTTTTTAAATACTTTTTTTTAAAATTTCAAAGTTACTGTCAACTATCTGTTTCCTAGCACTAGATTTCTAATAGAAATGCGATAGCTAACTATAATATTCTCCGATCTCTGGCTTAGATATCCTCTAAATTATAATTAAGTTATTATGTTTAATTAGTTCCCAAATACTCAAAAAAATTTAGGTTAGAATCCCAACCAGCCACTCAGGTCACAGCTTTTCTGTGATGTCACTTCAGTTTCCCCCCGACACACACAATTTGAAAAACAGGTATAAAAGTAAAAATCACTTGCTTACCTTCTGAGATGTTCTCAGGTTCTCTCGCTGACAGAGACTGCTCCTCCACCTCCAATCCTTGACCTGCACAATGCTAATAATATAATAATATAATATGGCACTTACCTTACACCAATGGGTCTTATTATTAGGTTAGAGGAGGAGGGCGGGTGGGAGACACTACACGTGTAGTGTCTCGGGTTTCCTCTCCACCAGAATTTATTGGTTGGGGGGGGGGGGGGGGGGGACTTGCCAGAGGTCGAACTTCCGGTTCCCGCCGAAATCCAAAGGGCTGCTCCTGTAAAGGTAAGGCTTTTAATCTAACTACTCACCTCCCAGAGGGCCCCTGCGCACCGCTGCCGCCGAAATCCAAAGGGCTGCTCCTGTAAAGGTAAGTGCTTTTAAATTCACTACTCACCTCCAAGAAGGCCCCTGCGCACCGCTGCCGCCGAAATCCAAAGGGCTGCTCCTGTAAAGGTAAGTGCTTTTAAATTCACTACTCACCTCCAAGAAGGCCCCTGCGCACCGCTGCCGCCGAAATCCAAAGGGCTGCTCCTGTAAAGGTAAGGCTTTTAAATTCACTACTCACCTCCCAGAGGGCCCCTGCGCACTACAATCCCCCCTTCCTCTGTCACCTCCCCCAGCCCCTACAACCCTCCCTATCTCTGTTACCTCCTCCAGCCCCTGCACCCCTCCCTATCTTTGTAACCTCCTCCAGCCCATGCACCCCTCCCTATCTATGTACCCTCCTCCAACCCCTATAACCATCCGTATCTCTGTAGCCCCTGCAGCCCTACAACCCTCTCTATCTCTGTAACCTCCTCCAGCCCCTCCAACTCTCCCTATCTCAGTAACCTCCTCAAACTACTACAATCCTCCCTATCTCTGCAACCTCATCCAGATCCTACAACACTCCCTATCTCCGTTACCTCCTCCAGCCCCTATACCCCTCCCTATCTCTGTACCCTCCTCCAGCACAAACGACCATCCCTATCTCCGTAACCTACCCCAGCCCACACAGCCCTCCCTATCTCAGTAACAGCTCCACCACTACTACCTTCCCTATCTCTGTACCCTCCTCCAGCCTCTACATCTCTCCCTACCTCAGTAAACTCCTCCAGTCCCTCCAACCCTCCCTATCTGTGTAACCTCCTCTAGCCCCTACACCCCCCCTATCTCTGTAAAACCTCCAGCCCCTCCACCCCTCATTGTCTCTGTAACCTCCACCAGTCCCTACACCCCCCTCTTTCTGTAAACTCCTCCAGTCCCTCGCCCTTCCCTATCTCTGTAACCTCCTCCAGCCCCTCTAACCGTCCCTATCTCTGTAAAACCTCCAGCCCCTATACCCTCCCTATCTGTGTAACCTCCTACACCCCTCCCTATCTCTGTACCCTCCTCCAGCCCCTAACCCCTCTCTATCTTTGTAACCTCCTCCAGCCTCTACACCCCTCCCTATCTCGGTACCCTCCTCCAGCTCCTAACCCCTCTCTATCCTTGTAACCTCCTCCAGCCTCTACACCCCTTCCTATCTCTGTGACCTCCTCCAGCCTCCATCCCTCCCTAACTCTGTAACCTCCTCCATCCCTACACTACTCCCTATATGTGTAAGCTCCTCCAGCCCGTAACCCCTCCCTATCTCTGTAACCTGCTCCAGCCCCTTAGGCAGCCATGGCTGACAAAGGAAGTTAGGGAATGCATCAAAGCAAAAGAGAAAGCCCATAATGTGGCAAAGAGTAGTGGGAAGTCAGAAGATTGGGAAGGCTACAAAAACAAACAGAGGATAACAAAGAGAGAAATAAGGAAAGAGAGGATCAAATATGAAGGTAGGCGAGCCAGTAACATGAGGAATGATAGTAAAAGTTTCTTTAAATACATTAAAAACAAACGGGAGGCAAAAGTAGACATTGGGACGCTCCAAAATGATGCTGGTAATTTTGTGATGGGAGACAAGGAAATAGCTGAGGAACTAAATAAGTACTTTGCGTCAGTCTTCACAGTAGAAGACATGAGTAATATCCCAACAATTCAGGAGAGTCAAGGGGCAGAGTTGAATATGGTAGCCATCACAACAGAGAAAGTGCTCGAGAAACTACGAGGTCTAAAAATTGATGAATCTCCGGGCCCAGATGGGCTACATCCTAGAGTTCTAAAGGAGATAGCTGAAGAAATAGTGGAGGCGTTAGTTATGATCTTTCAAAAGTCACTGGAGTCAGAGAAAGTCCCAGAGGATTGGAAAATCACTGTTGTAACCCCCCTGTTCAAGAAGGGAACAAGGAAAAAGATGGAAAATTATAGGCCAATTAGCCTAACCTCGGTTGTTGGCAAGATTCTAGAATCCATTGTTAAGGATGAGATTTCTAAATTCTTAAAAGTGCAGGGTCGGATTAGGACAAGTCAGCATGGATTTAGTAAGGGGAGGTCGTGCCTGACAAACCTGTTAGAGTTCTTTGAAGAGATAACAAATAGGTTAGACCAAGGAGAGCCAATGGATGTTATCTATCTTGACTTCCAAAAGGCCTTTGATAAGGTGCCTCATGGGAGACTGCTGAGTAAAATAAGGGCCCATGGTATTCGAGGCAAGGTACTAACATGGATTGACGATTGGCTGTCAGGCAGAAGGCAGAGAGTTGGGATAAAAGGTTCTTTTTCGGAATGGCAACCGGTGACGAGTGGTGTCCCGCAGGGTTCAGTGTTGGGGCCACAGCTGTTCTCTTTATATATTAATGTTCTCGGGGGTGTGTTTGCTAGTGCAGTTGGGGAGGGTTTAAACTAATGTGGCAGGGGGATGGGAACCGATGTAGGAAGTCAGTGGGGACAGAAACAAAAGGCAGGAAGGGAGAGTGTGTAAAGCATGACCAGAGAAAGCAGTGCAGAGAGCAAGGAAAGTCTACATTAAACTGCATTTATTTCAATGCAAGGGGCCTGACGGGCAAAGCGGATGAACTCAGGGCATGGACGGGCACATGGGACTGAGATATTATAGCTATGACTGAAACATGGCTAAGGGAGGGGCAGGACTGGCAGCTCAATGTTCCGGGGTACAGATGCTATAGAAAGGGTAGAACAGGAGGTAAGAGAGGAGGGGGAGTGGCGTTTTTGATTAGGGAGAACATCACGGCAGTACTTAGAGGGGATATATCCGAGGGTTCGCCCACTGAGTCTATATGGGTGGAACTGAAAAATAAGAAGGGAGAGATCACCTTGGTAGGACTGTACTACAGGCCCCCAAATAGCAGGAAATTGAGGAGCAAATATGTAAGGAGATTACAGATAGCTGCAAGAATAATAGGGTGGAAGTAGAAGGGGACTTTAACTTTCCCAACATTGACTGGGACAGCCAGAGCATTAGGGGCTTGGATGGAGGGAAATTTGTTGAGTGTATTCAGGAGGAATTTCTCATTCAGTATGTGGATGGACCGACTAGAGAGGGGGCAAAACTTGACCTCGTCTTGGGAAATAACGAAGGGCAAGTGACAGAAGTGCTAGTGAGAGATCACTTTGGGACAAGTGACCATAACTCCATTAGTTTTAAGATAGCTATGGAGAATGATAGGTCTGGCCCAAGAGTTAAAATTCTTAATTGGGGCAAGGCCAATTTTGATGGTCTCAGACAGGAACTTGCAGAGGTAGATTGGGGAGACTGTTGGCAGGCAAAGGGACAGCTGGTAAATGGGAGGCTTTTAAAAATGTGTTAACCAGGGTGCAGGGTAAGCACATTCCCTTTAGAGTGAAGGGTAAGGCTGGTAGAAGTAGGGAACCCTGGATGACTCGAGATATTGAGACTCTGGTCAAAAAGAAGAAGGAGGCATATGACGTACATAAGCAACTGGGATCAAGTGGATCCCTTGAAGAGTATAGAGATTGTCGAAATAGAGTTAAGAGGGAAATCAGGAGGGCAAAAAGGGGACATGAAATTGCTTTGGCAAATAATGCAAGGGAGAATCCAAAGAGATTCTACAAATACATAAAGGGGAAAAGAGTAACTAGGGACAGAGTAGGGCCTCTTAAGGATCAACAAGGGCATCTATGTGCAGAGCCATAAGAGTTGGGTGAGATCCTGAATGAATATTTCTCATCGGTATTCACGGTGGAGAAAGGCATGGATGTTAGGAAACTAGGGGAAATAAATAGTGATGTCTTGAGAAGTGTGCATATTACAGAGGAGGAGGTGCTGGAAGTCTTAAAGCGCATCAAGGTAGATAAATCCCCGGGACCTGATGAAATGTATCCCAGGGTGTTGTGGGAGGCTAGGGAGGAAATTGCGGGTCCCCTAACAGAGATATTTGAATCATCGGCAGCCACAGGTGAGGTGCCTGAAGATTGGAGAGTGGCGAATGTTGTGCCCTTGTTTAAGAAGGGCAGCAGGGAAAAGCCTGGGAACTACAGACCGGTGAGCCTAACGTCTGTAGTAGGTAAGTTGCTAGAAGGTATTCTGAGAGACAGGATCTACAAGCATTTAGAGAGGCAAGGACTGATTCGGGGCAGTCAGCATGGCTTTGTGCGTGGAAAATCATGTCTCACAAATTTGATTGAGTTTTTTGAGGGGGTGACCAAGAAGGTAGATGAGGGCAGTGCAGTAGACGTTGTCTACATGGACTTTAGCAAAGCCTTTGACAAGGTACCGCATGGTAGGTTGTTGCAGAAGGTTAAAGCTCACGGGATCCAGGGTGAGGTTGCCAATTGGATTCAAAATTGGCTGGACGACAGAAGGCAGAGGGTGGTTGTAGAGGGTTGTTTTTCAAACTGGAGGCCTGTGACCAGTGGTGTGCCTCAGGGATCGGTGCTGGGTCCACTGTTATTTGTGATTTATATTAATGATTTGGATGAGAATTTAGGAGGCATGGTTAGTAAGTTTGCAGATGACACCAAGATTGGTGGCACAGTGGCTAGTGAAGAAGGTTATCTAGGATTGCAACGGGATCTTGATCAATTAGGCCAGTGGGCCGACGAATGGCAGATGGAGTTTAATTTAGATAAATGTGAGGTGATGCATTTTGGCAGATCGAATCAGGCCAGG
This sequence comes from Scyliorhinus torazame, assembly GCF_047496885.1. Lineage (NCBI taxonomy): Eukaryota > Metazoa > Chordata > Chondrichthyes > Carcharhiniformes > Scyliorhinidae > Scyliorhinus > Scyliorhinus torazame. Next base: position 249,357,399 of record NC_092717.1, read on the forward strand.
ACCTACTCAGTTAATGGTATGGCGTTGGGGAGAGTTATAGAACAAAGAGATCTAGGAGTACAGGTTCATAGCTCCTTGAAGGTGGAGTCGCAGGTGGACAGGGTGGTGAAGAAGGCATTCGGCATGCTTGGTTTCATTGGTCAGAACATTGAATACAGGAGTTGGGACGTCTTGTTGAAGTTGTACAAGGCACTGGTACGGCCACACTTGGAATACTGTGTGCAGTTCTGGTCACCCTATTATAGGAAGGATATTATTAAACTGGAAAGAGTGCAGAAAAGATTTACTAGGATGTTGCCGGGACTTGATGGTTTGAGTTATAAGGAGAGGCTGGATAGACTGGGACTTTTTTCCCTGGAGCGTAGGAGGCTTAGGGGTGATCTTATAGAGGTCTATAAAATAATGAGGGGCATAGATAAGGTAGATAGTCAACATCTTTTCCCAAAGGTAGGGGAGTCTAAAACTAGAGGGCATAGGTTTAAGGTGAGAGGGGAGAGATTCAGAAGGGCCCAGAGGGGCAATTTCTTCACTCAGAGGGTAGTGAGTGTCTGGAATGTGCTGCCAGAGGTAGTAGTAGAGGCGGGTACAATTGTGTCTTTTAAAAAGCATTTAGATAGTTACATGGGTAAGATGGGTATAGAGGGTTATGGGCCAAGTGCGGGCAACTGGGACTAGCTTAATGGTAAAAACTGGGCGGCATGGACTGGTTGGGCCGAAGGGCCTGTTTCCATGCTGTAAACTTCTATGATTCTATGATTCTATGATCTAGATGACGGCACTGGGGGCATTCCGGCTAAGTTTGCCGATGATACAAAGATAGGTGGAGGGGCAGGTAGTATGGAGGAGGTGGGGAGGCTGCAGAAAGATTTAGACAGTTTAGGAGAGTGGTCCAAGAAATGGCTGATGAAATTCAACGTGGGCAAGTGCGAGGTCTTGCACTTTGGAAAAAAGAATAGAGGCATGGACTATTTTCTAAACGGTGACAAAATTCATAATGCTGAAGTGCAAAGGGACTTGGGAGTCCTAGTCCAGGATTCTCTAAAGGTAAACTTGCAGGTTGAGTCCGTAATTCAGAAAGCAAATGCAATGTTGTCATTTATATCAAGGGGCTTGGAATATAAAAGCAGGGATGTACTTCTGAAGCTTTATAAAGCATTAGTTAGGCCCCATTTAGAATACTGTGAGCAATTTTGGGCCCCACACCTCAGGAAGGACATACTGGCACTGGAGCAGGTCCAGCGGAGATTCACACGGATGATCCCAGGAATGGTAGGCCTAACATACGATGAACGTCTGAGGATCCTGGGATTATATTCATTGGAGTTTAGGAGGTTGAGGGGAGATCTAATAGAAACTTACAAGATAATGAATGGCTTAGATAGGGTGGATGTAGGGAAGTTGTTTCCATTAGCAGGGGAGACTAGGACCCGGGGGCACAGCCTTAGAATAAAAGGGAGTCACTTTAGAACAGAGATGAGGAGAAATTTCTTCAGCCAGAGAGTGGTGGGTCAGTGGAATTCATTGCCACAGAGGGCGGTGGAGGCCGGGACGTTGAGTGTCTTGAAGACAGAAGTAGATACATTTTTAATTTCTCGAGGAATTAAGGGCTTTGGAGAGAGAGCGGGTAAATGGAGTTGAAATCAGTCATGATTGAATGGTGGAGTGGACTCGATGGGCCGAATGGCCTAACTTCCGCTCCTATGTCTTATGGTCTTATGTTCTTATTCAACCCTCCCTACCTCTGTAACCTCCTCCAACACCTACAACCCGCCCTATCTCAGTAACCTCCTCAAGCCACTACAATCCTCCCTCTGTCTGTAACTTCCTCCAGCCACTCCACCCCTACTAACCTCCTGATCACTGTAACCACCTCCAGCCCCAACAACCCTCCCTATCGATGTAACCCCCTCCAACCTTTAGAACCCTCTCTATCTCAGTAACCTCCTCAAGCCACTACAACCCTCCCTATCTTTGTTACCTCTTCCAGCCCCTACAACCCTCCCTATCACTGTAACCTCCTCCAGCCCATGCACCCCTCACTATCTATGTACCCTCCTCCAACCCCTATAAACGTCCCTATCTCTGTAGCCTCCTCCAGCCCCACAACCCTCCCTATCTCTGTAGCCTCCTCCACCCCTGCTACCCTCCCTATCTCTGTAATCTCCTCCAACCACGACAACCCCCCCGATCTCAGTAACCACCTCAAGCGCCTACAACCGCCCCTACCTTTGTAACCTCCTCCAGCCCCTACACCCCTCCCTATCTCAGTAACCTCCTCTAGCCCCAACAACCCTCCCTATCTTTGAAACCACCTCCAGCCCCAACAACCCTCCCTATCTCTGTAATCTCCTCCACCCCAACTACCCTCCCTATCTCTGTAACCTCCGACAGCCCCGACAACCCTCCCTATCTCAGTAACCTCCCCAAGCCACTACAATCCTCCCTATCTCTGTAACCTCCGACAACCCTCCCTATCTCAGTAACCTCCCCAAGCCACTACAATCCTCCCTATCTCTGTAACCTCCTCCAGCCCACACAACCCTCCCTATCTCAGGAACACCTCCACCACTACTACCCTCCCTATCTCTGTACCCTCCTGTAACCTCTGCAACCCTCCCTACCTGTGTAAAACCTCCAGCCCCTACACCCCTCCCTGTCTCAGTAACCTCCACCAGTCCCTACACCCTCCCTATCTCAGTAACCTCCTCCAGCCCCTACACCCCACCCTATCTCTGTAACCTCCACCAGTCCCTACACCCTCCCTATCTCTGTAACCTCCTCCAGCCCCCACACCCCACCCTATCTCTGGAATCTCCTCCAGCCCCTACACCCCTTCCTGTCTCTGTAACCTCCACCAGCCCCTACACCCTCCCTATCTCTGTAACCTCCTCCAGCCCCTACACCCCACCCTATCTCTGGAATCTCCTCCAGCCCCTACACCCCACCCTATCACTGGAATCTCCTCCAGCCCCTACACCCCTCCCTGTCTCTGTAACCTCCACCAGTCCCTACACCCCCTCCCTATCTCTGTAACCTCCTCCAGCCCCTACACCCCTCCCTATCACTGCACCGTCCTCCAGCCCCTACACCCCCTCCCTATCTCTGTAACCTCCTCCAGCCCCTACACCCCTCCCTATCTCTGTAACCTCCTCCAGCCCCTACACCCCTCCCTATCTCTGTAGCATCCTCCGGTCCCTACACCCCCTCCCTATCTCTGGAATCTCCTCCAGCCCCTACACCCCTCCCTATCTCTGTAACCTCCTCCAGCCCCTACACCCTCCCTATCTCTGTAACCTCCTCCAGCCCCTACACCCCACCCTATCTCTGGAATCTCCTCCAGCCCCTACACCCCACCCTATCACTGGAATCTCCTCCAGCCCCTACACCCCTCCCTGTCTCTGTAACCTCCACCAGTCCCTACACCCCCTCCCTATCTCTGTAACCTCCTCCAGCCCCTACACCCCTCCCTATCACTGCACCGTCCTCCAGCCCCTACACCCCCTCCCTATCTCTGTAACCTCCTCCAGCCCCCACACCCCACCCTATCTCTGGAATCTCCTCCAGCCCCTACACCCCTTCCTGTCTCTGTAACCTCCACCAGCCCCTACACCCTCCCTATCTCTGTAACCTCCTCCAGCCCCTACACCCCACCCTATCTCTGTAACCTCCACCAGTCCCTACACCCTCCCTATCTCTGTAACCTCCTCCAGCCCCCACACCCCACCCTATCTCTGGAATCTCCTCCAGCCCCTACACCCCTTCCTGTCTCTGTAACCTCCACCAGCCCCTACACCCTCCCTATCTCTGTAACCTCCTCCAGCCCCTACACCCCACCCTATCTCTGGAATCTCCTCCAGCCCCTACACCCCACCCTATCACTGGAATCTCCTCCAGCCCCTACACCCCTCCCTGTCTCTGTAACCTCCACCAGTCCCTACACCCCCTCCCTATCTCTGTAACCTCCTCCAGCCCCTACACCCCTCCCTATCACTGCACCGTCCTCCAGCCCCTACACCCCCTCCCTGTCTCAGTAACCTCCACCAGTCCCTACACCCTCCCTATCTCAGTAACCTCCTCCAGCCCCTACACCCCACCCTATCTCTGTAACCTCCACCAGTCCCTACACCCTCCCTATCTCTGTAACCTCCTCCAGCCCCCACACCCCACCCTATCTCTGGAATCTCCTCCAGCCCCTACACCCCTTCCTGTCTCTGTAACCTCCACCAGCCCCTACACCCTCCCTATCTCTGTAACCTCCTCCAGCCCCTACACCCCACCCTATCTCTGGAATCTCCTCCAGCCGCTACACCCCACCCTATCACTGGAATCTCCTCCAGCCCCTACACCCCTTCCTGTCTCTGTAACCTCCACCAGTCCCTACACCCCCTCCCTATCTCTGTAACCTCCTCCAGCCCCTACACCCCTCCCTATCACTGCACCGTCCTCCAGCCCCTACACCCCCTCCCTATCTCTGTAACCTCCTCCAGCCCCTACACCCCTCCCTATCTCTGTAACCTCCTCCAGCCCCTACACCCCTCCCTATCTCTGTAGCATCCTCCGGTCCCTACACCCCCTCCCTATCTCTGGAATCTCCTCCAGCCCCTACACCCCTCCCTATCTCTGTAACCTCCTCCAGCCCCTACATCCCTCCCTATCTCTGTAACCTCCACCAGCCCCTACACCCCTCCCTATCTCTGTAACCTCCTCCAGCCCCGACACCCCTCCCTATCACTGCACCGTCCTCCAGCCCCTACAACCCTCCCTATCTCTGGAATCTCCTCCAGCCCCTACACTCCTCCCTATCCCTGCACCGTCCTCCAGCCCCTACAACCCTCCCTATCACTGTAACCTCCTCCAGCCCCTACACCCCTCCCTATCTCTGTAACCTCCTCCAGCCCCTACACCCCTCCCTATCTCTGTAACCTCCTCCAGCCCCTACACCCCTCCCTATCTCTGTAGCATCCTCCAGTCCCTACACCCCCTCCCTATCTCTGGAATCTCCTCCAGCCCCTACACCCCTCCCTATCTCTGTAACCTCCTCCAGCCCCTACATCCCTCCCTATCTCTGTAACCTCCTCCAGCCCCTACATCCCTCCCTATCTCTGTAACCTCCTCCAGCCCCTACATCCCTCCCTATCTCTGTAACCTCCTCCAGCCCCTACAAGCCTCCCTATCTCTGGAATCTCCTCCAGCCCCTACACTCCTCCCTATCCCTGCACCGTCCTCCAGCCCCTACACCCCTCCCTATCACTGCACCGTCCTCCAGCCCCTACACCCCCTCCCTATCTCTGTAACCTCCTCCAGCCCCTACACCCCTCCCTATCTCTGTAACCTCCTCCAGCCCCTACACCCCTCCCTATCTCTGTAGCATCCTCCGGTCCCTACACCCCCTCCCTATCTCTGGAATCTCCTCCAGCCCCTACACCCCTCCCTATCTCTGTAACCTCCTCCAGCCCCTACACCCTCCCTATCTCTGTAACCTCCTCCAGCCCCTACACCCCACCCTATCTCTGGAATCTCCTCCAGCCCCTACACCCCACCCTATCACTGGAATCTCCTCCAGCCCCTACACCCCTCCCTGTCTCTGTAACCTCCACCAGTCCCTACACCCCCTCCCTATCTCTGTAACCTCCTCCAGCCCCTACACCCCTCCCTATCACTGCACCGTCCTCCAGCCCCTACACCCCCTCCCTATCTCTGTAACCTCCTCCAGCCCCTACACCCCACCCTATCTCTGTAACCTCCACCAGTCCCTACACCCTCCCTATCTCTGTAACCTCCTCCAGCCCCCACACCCCACCCTATCTCTGGAATCTCCTCCAGCCCCTACACCCCTTCCTGTCTCTGTAACCTCCACCAGCCCCTACACCCTCCCTATCTCTGTAACCTCCTCCAGCCCCTACACCCCACCCTATCTCTGTAACCTCCACCAGTCCCTACACCCTCCCTATCTCTGTAACCTCCTCCAGCCCCCACACCCCACCCTATCTCTGGAATCTCCTCCAGCCCCTACACCCCTTCCTGTCTCTGTAACCTCCACCAGCCCCTACACCCTCCCTATCTCTGTAACCTCCTCCAGCCCCTACACCCCACCCTATCTCTGGAATCTCCTCCAGCCCCTACACCCCACCCTATCACTGGAATCTCCTCCAGCCCCTACACCCCTCCCTGTCTCTGTAACCTCCACCAGTCCCTACACCCCCTCCCTATCTCTGTAACCTCCTCCAGCCCCTACACCCCTCCCTATCACTGCACCGTCCTCCAGCCCCTACACCCCCTCCCTGTCTCAGTAACCTCCACCAGTCCCTACACCCTCCCTATCTCAGTAACCTCCTCCAGCCCCTACACCCCACCCTATCTCTGTAACCTCCACCAGTCCCTACACCCTCCCTATCTCTGTAACCTCCTCCAGCCCCCACACCCCACCCTATCTCTGGAATCTCCTCCAGCCCCTACACCCCTTCCTGTCTCTGTAACCTCCACCAGCCCCTACACCCTCCCTATCTCTGTAACCTCCTCCAGCCCCTACACCCCACCCTATCTCTGGAATCTCCTCCAGCCGCTACACCCCACCCTATCACTGGAATCTCCTCCAGCCCCTACACCCCTCCCTGTCTCTGTAACCTCCACCAGTCCCTACACCCCCTCCCTATCTCTGTAACCTCCTCCAGCCCCTACACCCCTCCCTATCACTGCACCGTCCTCCAGCCCCTACACCCCCTCCCTATCTCTGTAACCTCCTCCAGCCCCTACACCCCTCCCTATCTCTGTAACCTCCTCCAGCCCCTACACCCCTCCCTATCTCTGTAGCATCCTCCGGTCCCTACACCCCCTCCCTATCTCTGGAATCTCCTCCAGCCCCTACACCCCTCCCTATCTCTGTAACCTCCTCCAGCCCCTACATCCCTCCCTATCTCTGTAACCTCCACCAGCCCCTACACCCCTCCCTATCTCTGTAACCTCCTCCAGCCCCGACACCCCTCCCTATCACTGCACCGTCCTCCAGCCCCTACAACCCTCCCTATCTCTGGAATCTCCTCCAGCCCCTACACTCCTCCCTATCCCTGCACCGTCCTCCAGCCCCTACAACCCTCCCTATCACTGTAACCTCCTCCAGCCCCTACACCCCTCCCTATCTCTGTAACCTCCTCCAGCCCCTACACCCCTCCCTATCTCTGTAACCTCCTCCAGCCCCTACACCCCTCCCTATCTCTGTAGCATCCTCCAGTCCCTACACCCCCTCCCTATCTCTGGAATCTCCTCCAGCCCCTACACCCCTCCCTATCTCTGTAACCTCCTCCAGCCCCTACATCCCTCCCTATCTCTGTAACCTCCTCCAGCCCCGACATCCCTCCCTATCTCTGTAACCTCCTCCAGCCCCTACATCCCTCCCTATCTCTGTAACCTCCTCCAGCCCCTACAAGCCTCCCTATCTCTGGAATCTCCTCCAGCCCCTACACTCCTCCCTATCCCTGCACCGTCCTCCAGCCCCTACAACCCTCCCTATCTCTGTAACCTCCTCCAGCCCCTACAACCCTCCCTAAAACTGTAACCTCCTCCAGCCCCTACACCCCTCCCTATCTTTGTAATCTCCTCCAGCCCCTACACCCTCCCTATCTCTGCACCGTCTCCAGCCCCTACACCCTCTCTATCTCTGTAACTCCAGCGTTAACCCCTCCATCATTGGATGGCTGGAATTGCCTCCCGAAACCCATCCACCTCCTCCAAACGTACCGCTTCAGCCGAGCAATTGTGGGTGTGAATATGCCGATCCGTGTCTCAGTGTGGGGTTCTGCTCTCTGTCCTTCAGCTGTTTTGACTGTGAGCATTTTACAGGAGCCATAATAACACAAGCAGTGAGCGGACTGCTGCTTATCACCCTGGCAGTGAGGGGGGGCGTTCCAGGGACAGTCTCCCTCCCTCCTTCTCTCCCTCCCTCCTTCTCTCCCTCCCTCCCTCCCTCCTTCCCTCCTCTCCCTCCCTCCCCCCCTCCTATCCCTCCCTCTCTCCCTCCCTCCTTCTGTCTCTCCCTCCCTCCCTCCTTCCCTCCCTCCCTCCTTCCCTCCCTCCCCCCTTCCCTCACTCCTTCTCTCCCTCCCTCCTTCTCTCCCTCCCTCCTTCTCTCCCTCCCTCCTTCTCTCCCTCCCTCCTTCTCTCCCTCCCTTTCACTCTCCCTCCCTCACACTCTCCCTCCTTCTCTCCCTCCCTCCCTCCTCTCTCTCCCTCCCTCCCTCCCTCCTTCCCTCCCTCCTTCTCTCCCTCCCTCCCTCCTTCTCTCCCTCCCTCCCT
>NC_092717.1:249368187-249377021 GCF_047496885.1 Scyliorhinus torazame
TCCTCCTTCTCTCCTCCCTCGCTCCCTCCTCACCCTTCCTCCTCCTTCTCTCCCTCCCTCCCTCCTTCTCTCCCTTCCTCCCTCCTTCTCTCCCTCCCTCCCTCCTTCTCTCCTCCCTCTCCCTCCCTCCTTCCCTCCCTCCTCCTCTCTCCCTCCCTCGCTCCTCCTCTCCTTCCTCCCTCCTTCTCTCCCTCCCTCCCTCCTTCTCTCCCTTCCTCCTCCTTCTCTCCCTCCCTCCATACTTCTCTCCCCCTCTCCCTCACTCCTTCCCTCCCTCCCTCCTTCCCTCCGTCCCTCCTTCTCTCCCTCCCTCCCTCCCTCCCTCCTTACCTCGTTCCTTATCTCCCTCCCTTCTTCTCTCCCTCCCTCCCACTCTCCCCTCCACTCTCCCTACTTCCTCCCTCCCTCCTCTCCCTCCCTACCTCCTTCTCTCTCTCCCTTCTTCCTCTCCCTCCCTCCCTCCCACCTCTCCCCCCACCTCACCCCCCTCCTTCCCTCCCTCCCTCCTTCCCTCCCTCCTTCTCTCTCCCTCCCTCCCTCCCTCCTTCTCTCCCTCCCTCCCTCCCTCTCTCCCTCCCTTCCTCCCTCCTTCTCTCCCTCCCTCCCTCCCTCCCTTCTCTCACGCCCTCCCCTCCTTCTCCTCCCACCCTCGCTCCCCTCCTCACCCTTCCTCTCTTCTCTCCCTCCCCCTCCTTCTCTCCCTTCCTCCCTCCTTCTCTCCCTCCTCCCTCCTTCTCTCTCCCCTCCCTCCCTGCCCTTCCTCCCTCCCTCCCTGCCTCCTTACCTCCCTCCCTCCCTTCTTACCTCCCTCCTCTCCCTCCGTCCTCCTCTCCCTCCTCTCCCCCCTCCCTCCTTCTCTCCCTCCCCTCCTTCTCTCCCTCCATCCCTCCCTCCTTCTCTCCCCTCCCTCCCTCCTTATCTCCCTCCTTATCTCCCTCCCTCCCTCCCTCATTCTCTCCATCCCCCCTCCCTCCTTCTCTCCCTCCCCCCTCCCTCCTTCTCTGCCTCCCTCCCTCCTTCCATCTCTCCCTCCCTCCCTCCTTCTCTCCCCTCCCTCCTTCCTTCTCTCCCTCCCTCCCTCCTTCTCTCCCTCCCTCCCTCGCTCCCTTTCTCTCCCCTCCTCTCCCTCCAACCCTCCCTCCTCCTCTCCCTCCTCCTTCGCTCCCTCCCTCCCTCCTTCTCTCCCTCCTTCTCTCCTCCTTCTCTCCCTCCCTCCTTCTCTCCCTCCCTCCTTCTCTCCCTCCCTCCTTCTCTCCCTCCCTCCTTCTCTCCCTCCCTTCCTTCCTCCCTCCCTCCTCCCTCCTTCTCTCACTCCTTCCCTCCTCTCCCTCCCTCCCTCCTTCTCTCCCTCACTCCTTCTCTCCCTCCCTCCTTCTCCCCTTCTCCCACTCTCCCTCCCTCCCCACTCTCCCACCTTCTCTCCCTCCCACCTCTCCCTCCCTCCCTCCTTCTCTCTCTCCCTTCTTCTCACCATCCTTCCCTCCTCCCACCTCTCCCACCCACCCACCTCTCCCTACCCTCCTTCCCTCCCTCCCCCTCCTTCCCTCCCACCTCTCCCTCCGTCCTTCCCTCCCTCCCTCCCCTCTCCTCCCTCCCTTCCTCCCTCCTTCTCTCCTCCCTCCCTCCTTCTCTCCCTCCCTCCTTCTCTCCCTCCCTCCCTCCCTCCTTTCCTCCCTCCCTCCCTGCCTCCTTACCTCCCTCCCGCCCTCCTTACCTCCTCCTTCTCTCCCTCCTCCTTTCCCTTCCCTCCTCTCCCTCCCCCCTCCTCTCTCCCTCCCTCCTCCTTCTCTCGCTCCCCTACCTCCCTCTTTCTCTCTCCTTCCCTCCTGCTCTCCTCCCGCCCTCCCTCCTTCTCTCCCTCCCTCCCTCCTTCTCTCCCTCCCTCCCTCCTTCTCTCCCTTCCTGCCTCCCTCCTTCTCTCCCTCCGTCCCTCCTTCTCTCCGTCCCTCCCTCCTCCTTCTCTCCCTACCTCCTTCTCTCCTCCCTCCACCTTCTCTCCCTCCCTCCCTCCATCCCTCCCTCCTTCTCTCCCTCCCACACTCCCTCCTTCTCTCCCTCCCTCTCTCCCTCCCTCCCTTCCCCCCTCCCTCTCCCTCCCTCCCTCCCTCCTTCCCTCCCTCCCTCCTTCTCTCCCTCCCTCCCTCCCTCCTTCTCTCCCTCCCTCCCTCCCTCCTTCTCTCTCTCCCTCCCTCCCTCCTTCTCTCCTCCCTCCCCTCCCTCCTTCTCTCCCTCCCTCCCTCCTTCTCTCCCTCCCTCCCTCCTTCTCTCCCTCCTTCCCTTCTCTCCCTCCCTCCACCCTTCCCTCCCTCCCCTCTCTCCTCCCTCCTTCTCACCCCCTCTCCTCCCTCCTTCCCTCCCTCCCTCCTTCTCTCCCTCCCTCCCTCCTTACCTCACTCCTTATCTCCCTCCCTTCTTCTCTCCCTCCCTCCCACTCTCACCTCCTTCTCGCACCTCCCTCCCTCCCTCCCTCCCTCCTCTCTCTCCCTTCTTCTCTCCCTCCCTCCGTCCCTCGCACCTCTCCCTCCCTCCCACCTCTCCCTCCCTCCTTCCCTCCATCCCTCCTTCCCTCCCTCCTTCCCTCCCTCCTTCTCTCCCTCCCTCCCTCCGTCCTTCCCTCCCTCCCTCTCTCCCTGCCTCCCTCCCTTCCTCCCTCCTTCTCTCCCTCCCTCCCTCCTTCTCTCCCTTCCTCGCTCCTTCTCTCCTCCCTCCCTCCTTCTCTCCCTCCCACCCTGCCTCCTTTCCTCCCTCCCTCCCTGCCTCCTTACCTCCCTCCCTCCCTCCTTAACTCCCTCCTCTCCCTCTGTCCTTCTCTCCCTCCTCTCCCTCCCTCCCTCCTTCTCTTCCTCCCCTCCTTCTCTCCCTCCCTCCCTCCCTCCTTCTCTCCCTCCCTCCCTCTATCTCCCTCCCCCCTCATTCTCTCCCTCCCTCCCTCCTTCTCTCCCTCCCCCCACCCTCCTTCTCTCCCTCCCTCCCTCCTTCCTTCTCTCCCTCCCTCCCGCCCTCCTTCTATCCCTCCCTCCCTCCTTCTCTCCCTCCCTCCCTCCTCGCTCCCTTTCTCTCTCCTCCTTCACTCCCTCCAACCCTCCCTCCTTCTCTCCCTCCCTCCTTCGCTCCCTCCCTCCCTCCTTCTCTCCCTCCCTCCCTCCCTCCTCTCCCTCCTTCTCTCCCTCCCTCCTTCTCTCCCTCCCTCCTTCTCTCCCTCCCTCCTTCTCTCCCTCCCTCCTTCTCTCCCTCCCTCCTTCCTTCCTCCCTCCCTCCTTCTCTCACTCCCTCCCTCCTTCTCTCCCACCCTCCCTCCTTCTCTCCCTCCCTCCCTCCCTCCTTCTCTCCCTCCACCCTCCTTCTCTCCTCCCTCCCTCCCTCCTTCTCTCCCTCCCTCCCTCCCTCCTTCTCTCCCTCCCTCCCTCCCTCCTTCTCTCCCTCCCTCCCTCACTCCTCTCCCTTCCTCCCTCCTTCTCTCCCTCCTTCTCTCCTCCCTCCTTCTCTCCCTCCCTCCCTCCTTCTCTCCCTCCCTCCCTCCCTCCTTCTCTCCCTCCCTCCCTCCCTCCTTCTCTCCCCTCCCTCCCTCCTTCTCTCCCTCCTTCTCTCCTCCTTCTCTCCCTCCCTCCCTCCTCTCTCCCTCCCTCCTTCTCTCCCTCCCTCCCTCCCGCCTTCTCTCTCTCCCTCCCTCCCTCCTCTCTCTCCCTCCCTCCCTCCTCTCCCTTCCACTCTCCTTCTCTCCCTCCCTCCCTCCTCCTTCTCTCCCTCCCTCACTCCCTCTCTCCTTCTCTCCTCCCTCCCCCTCCCGCCCTCCCTTCCTCCTTGCCTCCCTCCCTCCTTCCCTCCCTCCTTACCTCCCCCTTCACTCCACCCCTCCTTCCCTCCCTCCTCTCCCTCCCACCCTCCTCCTCCCTCCCTCCCTCACTCCTTCTCTCCCTCCCTCATTCTCTCCCTCCCTCCCCTCCTTCTCTCCCTCCCTCCCTCCTTCTCTCCCTCCCTCCCTCCTTCTCCCCCTCCCTCCCTCCCTCCTTCTCTCCCTCCCTCACTCCCTCTCTCCTTCTCTCCCTCCCTCCCTCTCTCCCGCCCTCCCTACCTCCTTGCCTCCCTCCCTCCTTCCCTCCCTCCCTCCTTACACCCTCCTCTCTCCCTCCCTACCTCCTTCTCTCCCTCCCTCCCTTCTTCTCTCCCTCCCTCCCTCCCTCCTTCTCTCCCTCCCTCACTCCCTCCTTCTCTCCCGCCCTCCCTCCCTCCTTCTCTCCCCTCCCTCCCTCCTTCTCTCCCTCCCTCCCCTCCCTCCTTCTCTCCCCTCCTTCTCTCCCTCCATCTCCTCCCTCTCTCACTCCCTCCCCCCCTCCCTCTCTCACTTCCCCTCCCCCCCTCCCTTTCTCCCTCCCCCCACCCTCACTATCTCCCTCCCTCCCTCTCTCCCTCCCTCCCCCCTCCTTCCCTCCCTCCCTCCTTCTCTCCCTCCCACCCCCCTCCCTTCCTCCCTCCCTCCCTCCTTCTCTCTCTCCTCCCTCCCTCCTTCTCTCCCTCCTCCCTCCTCCTCCCTCCCTTCCTTCTCTCCCTCCACTTTCTCTCCCTCCCTCCTTCTCTCCCTCCCTCCCTCCTTCCTTCTCTCCCTCCCTCCCACCCTCCTACTCTCCCTCCCTCCCTCCCTACCTCCTACTCTCCCTCCTTCCCGCCCTCCTTGTCCTCCCTCCCGACCTCCTCCTCTCCCTCCTCCCTGCCTCCTTTTCTCCCTCCCTCCTGCCTCCTTACCTCCCTCCCTCCCTCCTTACCTCCCTCCTTCTCTCCCCCCCTCCTTCCCTCCCTCCTCTCCCTCCCTCCCTCCTTCTCTCCCTCCCTCCCTCCTTCTTTCCTCCCTCCAACACTCCCTCCCTCCCTCCCTCCCTCCTTCTCTCCCTCCCTCCCTCCTTTTCTCCATCCAACCCTCCCTACTTCTCTCTCCCTCCCTCCCTCGCTCCTTCTCTCCCTCCCCTCCTTCTCTCCCTCCCTCCCTTCTCTCCCTCCCTCCTCTCCCTCCCTCCTTCTCTACCTGACTCCCTCCCTCCACTCACCCTCACTCCCACACTCCTTCTCTCCCTCCCTCCCCTCCTTCTCTCCCTCCCTCCCTCCCTCATACTCTCACTCCCTCCCTCCCACCCTCCTTCTCCTCCCTCCCTCCTCTTCCCCCTCCCTCCCCCCTCTCTCCCTCCCTCCCTCCTTCTCTCCCTCCCGCCCTACCTCCTTCTGTCCCTCCCTCCCTCCTTCTCTCCCTCCCTCCCTCCCTCCTTCTCTCCCTCCCTCCCTCCTTCTCTCTCTCCCTCCCTCCCTCCTTCTCTCCCTCCTCCCTCCCTCCTTCTCTCCCTCCCTCCCTCCTTCTCTCCTCCCCCCTTCTTCTCTCCCTCCTTCCCTTCTCTCCCTCCCTCCATCCTTCCCTCCCTCCCTCTCTCCCTCCCTCCTTCTCTCCCCCTCTCCCTCCCTCCTTCTCTCCCTCCCTCCCTCCTTACCTCACTCCTTATCTCCCTCCCTTCTTCTCTCCCTCCCTCCCACTCTCCCTCCCTCCCACTCTCCCTCCTTCTCGCCCTCCCTCCTCTCCCTCCCTCCCTCCTCTCTCTCTCCCTTCTTCTCTCCCTCCCTCCCGTCCCTCGCACCTCTCCCTCCCTCCCACCTCTCCCTCCCTCCCTCCCTCCCTCCCTCCTTCCCTCCCTCCTCCTCCCTCTCTCCCTCCCTTCCTCCCTCCTTCTCTCCTCCTCCATCCTTCTCTCCATCCTCCCACCTTCTCTCCCTCCCTCCCTCCTTCTCTCCCTCCCTCCCTGCCTCCTTTCCTCCCTCCCTCCCTCCTTACCTCCTCCTCTCCCTCCGTCCTTCTCTCCCTCCTCTCCCTCCCTCCCTCCTTCTCTCCCTCCCCTCCTTCTCTACCACCCTCCCTCCCTCCTTCTCTCCCTCCCTCCCTCCTATCTCCCTCCCTCCCTCCCTCATCTCTCCTCCCTCCCTCCTTCTCTCCCTCCCCCCTCCCCCCTTCTCTCCCTCCCTCCCTCCTTCCTTCTCTCCCTCCCTCCCTCCCTCCTTCTATCACTCCCTCCCTCCTTCTCTCCTCTCCCTCCCTCCCTCCTTCTCTCCCTCGCTCCCTTTCTCTCCCCTCCTTCTCTCCCTCCAACCCTCCCTCCTTCTCTCCCTCCCTCCTTCGCTCCCCTCCCTCCTTCTCTCCCACCCTCCCTCCCTCCTCTCCCTCCTTCTCTCCCTCCCTCCTTCTCTCCCTCCCTCCTTCTCTCCCTCCCTCCTTCTCTCCCTCCCTCCTTCTCTCCCTCCCTTCCTTCCTCCCTCCCTCCTTCTCTCACTCCCTCCCTCCTTCTCTCCCTCCCTCCCTACCTCTCTCCCTCCCTCCCTCCTTCTCTCCCTCCCTCCCTCCTTCTCTCCCTCCCTCCCTCCCTCCTTCTCTCCCTCCTCCCTCCTTCTCTCCCTCCCTCCCTCCCTCCTTCTCTCCCTCCCTCCCTCCCTCCTTCTCCCCTCCCTCCCTCACTCCTTCTCTCCTTCCTCCCTCCTTCTCTCCCTCCTTCTCTCCCTCCCTCCTTCTCTCCCGCCCTCCCTCCTTCTCTCCCTCCCTCCCCTCCCTCCTTCTCTCCCTCCCGCCCTCCCTCCTTCTCTCCCTCCCTCCCTCCCTCCTTCTCTACCTCCCTCCCTCCCTCCTTCCCTCCCTCCCTCCTTCTCTCCCTCCCTCCCTCCTCTCTCTCCCTCCCTCCCTCCTTCTCTCCCTCCCTCCCTCCCTCTTTCTCTCCCTCCCTCCCTCTTTCTCTCCCTCCCTCCCTCCCTCCTTCTCTCCCTCCCTCCCCTCCTTCTCTCCCTCCCTCCCTCCTTCTCTCCCTCCTTCCCTTCTCTCCCTCCCTCCCTCTTCCCTCCCTCCTTCTCTCTCTCCCTCCCTCCTCTCGCTCCCATCCCTCCCTCCTTCTCTCCCTCCCCTCCCTCCTTCTCTCCCTCCCTCCTTCTCTCCCTTCCTCCCTGCCTCCTTTCCTCCCTCCCTCCTGCCTCCTTACCTCCCTCCCGCCCTCCTTACCTCCCTCCTTCTCTCCCTCCCTCCTTCCCTCCCTCCTCTCCCTCCCTCCCTCCTTCTCTCCCTCCCTCCCTCCTTCTCTCGCTCCCTACCTCCCTCTTTCTCTCCCTCCTCCTGCTCTCCCTCCCGCCCTCCCTCCTTCTCTCCCGCCCTCCCTCCTTCTCTCCCTCCCTCCCTCCTTCTCTCCCTCCCTCCCTCCTTCTCTCCCCTCCTGCCTCCCTCCTTCTCTCCCTCCGTCCCTCCTTCTCTCCATCCCTCCCTCCCTCCTTCTCTCCCTACCTCCTTCTCTCCCTCCCTCCCTCCTTCTCTCCCTCCCTCCCTCCGACCCTCCCTCCTTCTCTCCCTCCCACACTCCCTCCTTCTCTCCCTCCCTCCCTCTCTCCTCCCTCTCTCCCTCCCTCCCTTCCCCCCTCCTTCTCTCCCTCCCTTCCTCCCTCCTTCCCTCCCTCCCTCCTTCTCTCCCTCCCTCCCTCCCTCCCTTCTCTCCCTCCCTCCCTCCTTCTCTCTCTCCCCTCCCTCCCTCCTTCTCTCCCTGCCTCCCTCCCTCCTTCTCTCCCTCCCTCCCTCCTTCTCTCCCTCCCTCCCTCCTTCTCTCCCTCCTTCCCTTCTCTCCCTCCCTCCATCCTTCCCTCCCTCCCTCTCTCCCTCCCTCCTTCTCTCCCCCTCTCCCTCCCTCCTTCTCTCCTCCCTCCTTACCTCACTCCTTATCTCCCTCCCTTCTTCTCTCCCTCCCTCCCACTCTCCCTCCCTCCCACTCTCCCTCCTTCTCGCCCTCCTCCTCTCCCTCCCTCCCTCCTTCTCTCTCTCCCTTCTCTCTCCCTCCCTCCGTCCCTCGCACCTCTCCCTCCCTCCCACCTCTCCCTCCCTCCTTCCCTCCATCCTTCTCTCCCTCCCTCCCTCCCTCCTTCCCTCCCTCCCTCCCTCCCTCTCTCCCTCCCTTCCTCCCTCCTTCTCTCCCTCCCTCCCTCCTTCTCTCCCTTCCTCCCTCCTTCTCTCCCTCCCTCCCTCCTTCTCCCTCCCTCCCTGCCTCCTTTCCTCCCTCCCTCCCTCCTTACCTCCCTCCTCTCCCTCCGTCCTTCTCTCCCTCCTCTCCCTCCCTCCCTCCTTCTCTCCCTCCCCTCCTTCTCTCCCTCCCTCCCTCCTTCTCTCCCTCCCTCCCTCCTTATCTCCCTCCCTCCCTCCCTCATTCTCTCCCTCCCTCCCTCCTTCTCTCCCCTCCCTCCCTCCTTCTATCCCTCCCTCCCTCCTTCTCTCCCTTCCTCCCTCCCTCCTTCTCTCCTCCCTCCCTCGCTCCCTTTCTCTCCCCTCCTTCTCTCCCTCCAACCCTCCCTCCTTCTCTCCCTCCTCCTTCGCTCCCTCCCTCCCTCCTTCTCTCCCTCCCTCCCTCCTCTCCTCCTTCTCTCCCTCCCTCCTTCTCTCCCTCCCTCCTTCTCTCCTCCCTCCTTCTCTCCTCCCTTCCTTCCTCCCTCCCTCCCTCCCTCCTTCTCTCACTCCCTCCCTCCTTCTCTCCTCCCTCCCTACCTCTCTCCCTCCCTCCCTCCTTCTCTCCCTCCCTCCCTCCTTCTCTCCCTCCCTCCTCCCTCTCTCCCTCCTCCCTCCTTCTCTCCCTCCCTCCCTCCCTCCTTCTCTCCCTCCCTCCCTCCCTCCTTCTCTCCCTCCTCCCTCACTCCTTCTCTCCCTTCCTCCTCCTTCTCTCCCTCCTTCTCTCCCTCCTCCTTCTCTCCGCCCTCCCTCCTTCTCTCCCTCCCTCCCTCCCTCCTTCTCTCCCTCCCGCCCTCCCTCCTTCTCTCCCTCCCTCCCTCCCTCCTTCTCTACCTCCCTC
>NC_092717.1:249377121-249382121 GCF_047496885.1 Scyliorhinus torazame
CTCCCTCCCCTCCACTCTCCCTCCCTCCCACTCTCCCTCCTTCTCGCCCCTCCCTCCTCTCCCTCCCTCCCTCCTTCTCCCCTTCTTCTCTCCCTCCCTCCGTCCCTCGCACCTCTCCCTCCCTCCCACCTCTCCCTCCCTCCTTCCCTCCTCCATCCTTCTCCCTCCCTCCCTCCTCCTCCCTCCCTCCCTCCCTCTCTGCCTCCCTTCCTCCCTCCTTCTCTCCCTCCCTCCCTCCTTCTCTCCCTTCCTCCCTCCTTCTCTCCCTCCCTCCCTCCTTCTCTCCCTCCCTCCCTGCCTCCTTCCTCCCTCCCTCCCTCCTTCCTCCCTCCCTCCCTCCTCCCTTCCTCCCTCCTCTCCCTCCCTCCTCTCCCTCCCTCCCTCCCTCCTTCTCTCCCTCCCTCCCTCCTTATCTCCCTCCCTCCCTCCCTCATTCTCTCCTCCCTCCCTCCTTCTCTCCCTCCCCCCCTCCCTCCTTCTCTCCCTCCCTCCCTCCTTCCTTCTCTCCCTCCCTCCCTCCTCCTTCTATCCCTCCCTCCCTCCTTCTCTCCCTCCTCCCTCCCTCCTTCTCTCCCTCCCTCCCTCGCTCCCTTTCTCTCCCCTCCTTCTCTCCCTCCAACCCTCCCTCCTTCTCTCCCTCCCTCCTTCGCTCCCTCCTCCCTCCTTCTCTCCCTCCCTCCCTCCCTCCTCTCCCTCCTGCGCTCCCTCCCTCCTTCTCTCCCTCCCTTCCTTCCTCCCTCCCTCCCTCCCTCCTTCTCTCACTCCTCCCTCCTTCTCTCCCTCCCTCCCTACCTCTCTCCCTCCCTCCCTCCTTCTCTCCCTCCTTCCCTCCTCTCCCTCCCTCCCTCCCTCCTTCTCTCCCTCCTCCCTCCTTCTCTCCCTCCCTCCCTCCCTCCTTCTCTCCCTCCCTCCCTCCCTCCTTCTCTCCCTCCCTCCCTCCCTCACTCCTTCTCTCCCTTCCTCCCTCCTTCTCTCCCTCCTTCTCTCCCGCCCTCCCTCCTTCTCTCCCTCCCTCCCTCCCTCCTTCTCTCCCTCCCGCCCTCCCTCCTTCTCTCCCTCCCTCCCTCCCTCCCTCCTTCTCTACCTCCCTCCCTCCCTCCTTCCCTCCCTCCCTCCTTCTCTCCCTCCCTCCCTCCTCTCTCCCTCCCTCCTCCTTCTCTCCCTCCCTCCCTCCCTCTTTCTCTCCCTCCCTCCCTCCCTCCTTCTCTCCCTCCCTCCCTCCCTCCTTCTCTCCCTCCCTCCCTCCTTCTCTCCCTCCTTCCCTTCTCTCCCACCCTCCCTCTTCCCTCCCTCCTTCTCTCTCTCCCTCCCTCCTTCTCTCGCTCCCTCCCTCCTCCTTCTCTCCCTCCCTCCCTCCTTCTCTCCCTCCCTCCCTCGCTCCTTCTCTCCCTCCCTCCCACTCTCCCTCCCTCCTTCTCTCCCTCCCTCCTCTCCCTCCCTTCTTCTCTCCCTCCCTCCCTCCCACCTCTCCCTCCATCCCACCTCTCCCTCCCTCCTTCCCTCCCTCCCTCCCTCCTTCCCTCCCTCCTTCTCTCCCTCCCTCCCTCCTTCTCTCCCTTCCTCCCTCTCTCCCTCCCTCCCTTCCTCCCTCCTCTCCCTCCTTCCCTCCCTCCTTCTCTCCCTCCCTCCCTCCTCTCCCTCCCTCCCTCCCTCCTTTTCTCCCTCCCTCCCTGCCTCCTTACCTCCCTCCCTCCCTCCTTACCTCCCTCCTTCTCTCCCCCCCTCCTTCCCTCCCTCCTCTCCCTCCCTCCCTCCTTCTCTCCCTCCCTCCCTCCTTCTTTCCCTCCCTCCTTCACTCCCTCCCTCCCTCCCTCCCTCCTTCTCTCCCTCCCTCCCTCCTTTTCTCCATCCAACCCTCCCTACTTCTCTCTCCCTCCCTCCCTCGCTCCTTCTCTCCCTCCCTCCTTCTCTCCCTCCCTCCTTCTCTCCCTCCCTCCTTCTCTCCCTCCCTCCTTCTCTCCCTGACTCCCTCCCTCCTTCTCACCCTCACTCCCTCACTCCTTCTCTCCCTCCCTCCCTCCTTCTCTCCCTCCCTCCCTCCCTCATTCTCTCCCTCCCTCCCTCCCACCCTCCTCTCTCTCCCTCCCTCCTTCTTTCCCTCCCTCCTCCCTCTCTCCCTCCCTCCCTCCTTCTCTCCCTCCCGCCCTCCCTCCTTCTGTCCCTCCCTCCCTCCTTCTCTCCCTCCCTCCCTCCTTCTCTCCCTTCCCTCCCTCCCTCCTTCTCTCCCTCCCTCCCTCACTCCTTCTCTCCCTCCCTCCCTCCTTCTCTCTCTCCCTCCCTCCCTCCTTCTCTCCCTGCCTCCTCCCTCCTTCTCTCCCTCCCTCCCTCCTTCTCTCCCTCCCTCCCTCCTTCTCTCCCTCCTTCCCTTCTCTCCCTCCCTCCATCCTTCCCTCCCTCCCTCTCTCCCTCCCTCCTTCTCTCCCCCTCTCCCTCCCTCCTTCTCTCCCTCCCTCCCTCCTTACCTCACTCCTTATCTCCCTCCCTTCTTCTCTCCCTCCCTCCCACTCTCCCTCCCTCCCACTCTCCCTCCTTCTCGCCCTCCCTCCTCTCCCTCCCTCCCTCCTTCTCTCTCTCCCTTCTTCTCTCCCTCCCTCCGTCCCTCGCACCTCTCCCTCCCTCCCACCTCTCCCTCCCTCCTTCCCTCCATCCTTCTCTCCCTCCCTCCCTCCCTCCTCCCTCCCTCCCTCCCTCCCTCTCTCCCTCCCTTCCTCCCTCCTTCTCTCCCTCCCTCCCTCCTTCTCTCCCTTCCTCCCTCCTTCTCTCCCTCCCTCCCTCCTTCTCTCCCTCCCTCCCTGCCTCCTTTCCTCCCTCCCTCCCTCCTTACCTCCCTCCTCTCCCTCCGTCCTTCTCTCCCTCCTCTCCCTCCCTCCCTCCTTCTCTCCCTCCCCTCCTTCTCTCCCTCCCTCCCTCCCTCCTTCTCTCCCTCCCTCCCTCCTTATCTCCCTCCCTCCCACCCTCATTCTCTCCCTCCCTCCCTCCTTCTCTCCCTCCCCCCCTCCCTCCTTCTCTCCCTCCCTCCCTCCTTCCTTCTCTCCCTCCCTCCTCCCTCCTTCTATCCCTCCCTCCCTCCTTCTCTCCCTCCCTCCCTCCTTCTCTCCCTCCCTCCCTCGCTCCCTTTCTCTCCCCTCCTTCTCTCCCTCCAACCCTCCCTCCTTCTCTCCCTCCCCTCCTCTCTCCCTCCCTCCCTCCCTCCTTCTCTCCCTCCCTCCCTCCTTATCTCCCTCCCTCCCTCCCTCATTCTCTCCCTCCCTCCCTCCTTCTCTCCCTCCCCTCCCTCCTTCTCTCCCTCCCTCCCTCCTTCCTTCTCTCCCTCCCTCCCTCCCTCATTCTCTCCCTCCCTCCCTCCTTCTCTCCCTCCCCCCTCCCTCCTTCTCTCCCTCCCTCCCTCTCCTTCTCTCCCTCCCTCCCTCCCTCCTTCTATCCCTCCCTCCTTCTCTCCCTCCCTCCCTCCCTCCTTCTCTCCCTCCCTCCCTCGCTCCCTTTCTCTCCCCTCCTTCTCTCCCTCCAACCCTCCCTCCTTCTCTCCCTCCCTCCTTCGCTCCCTCCCTCCCTCCTTCTCTCCCTCCCTCCCTCCCTCCTCTCCCTCCTTCTCTCCCTCCCTCCTTCTCTCCCTCCTCCTTCTCTCCCTCCCTCCTTCTCTCCCTCCCTCCTTCTCTCCCTCCCTTCCTTCCTCCCTCCCTCCCTCCCTCCTTCTCTCACTCCCTCCCTCCTTCTCTCCCTCCCTCCCTACCTCTCTCCCTCCCTCCCTCCTTTTCTCCCTCCCTCCCTCCTCTCTCCCTCCCTCCCTCACTCCTTCTCTCCCTCCTCCCTCCTTCTCTCCCTCCCTCCCTCCCTCCTTCTCTCCCTCCCTCCCTCCCTCCTTCTCTCCCTCCCTCCCTCACTCCTTCTCTCCCTTCCTCCCTCCTTCTCTCCCTCCTTCTCTCCCTCCCTCCTTCTCTCCCGCCCTCCCTCCTTCTCTCCCTCCCTCCCTCCCTACTTCTCTCCCTCCCGCCCTCCTCCTTCTCTCCCTCCCTCCCTCCCTCCTTCTCTACCTCCCTCCCTCCCTCCTTCCCTCCCTCCCTCCTTCTCTCCCTCCCTCCCTCCTCTCTCTCCCTCCCTCCCTCCTTCTCTCCCTCCCTCCCTCCCTCTTTCTCTCCCTCCCTCCCTCCCTCCTTCTCTCCCTCCCTCCCTCCTTCTCTCCCTCCCTCCCTCCTTCTCTCCCTCCTTCCCTTCTCTCCCTCCCTCCCTCTTCCCTCCCTCCTTCTCTCTCTCCCTCCCTCCTTCTCTCGCTCCCTCCTTCTCTCCCTCCCTCCCTCCTTCTCTCCCTCCCTCCCTCCTTCTCTCCCTCCCTCCCTCGCTCCTTCTCTCCCTCCCTCCCACTCTCCCTCCCTCCTTCTCTCCCTCCCTCCTCTCTCTCCCTTCTTCTCTCCCTCCCTCCCTCCCCCTCCTCCTCCCTCCCACCTCTCCCTCCCTCCTCCCTCCCTCCCTCCCTCCTTCCTCCCTCCCTCTCTCCCTCCCTCCTTCTCTCCCTCCCTCCCTCTCTCCCTCCCTCCCTTCCTCCCTCCTCTCCCTCCTTCCCTCCCTCCTTCTCCCTCCCTCCCTCCTCTCCCTCCCTCCTCCTCTCTCCCTCCCTCCCTCCTTCTCTCCCTCCCTCCCTCCTTCTCTCCCTCCCTCCCTGCATCCTTTTCTCCCTCCCTCCCTGCATCCTTACCTCCCTCCCTCCCTCCTTACCTCCCTCCTTCTCTCCCCCCCTCCTTCCCCCTCTCCTCTCCCTCCCTCCCTCCTCTCTCCCTCCCTCCCTCCTTCTTTCCCTCCCTCCTTCACTCCCTCCCTCCCTCCTTCTCTCCCTCCCTCCCTCCCTCCTTTTCTCCATCAACCCTCCCTACTTCTCTCTCCCTCCCTCCTCGCTCTTCTCTCCCTCCTCCTTCTCTCCCTCCCTCCTCTCTCTCCCTCCCTCCTTCTCTCCCTGACTCCCTCCCTCCTTCTCACCCTCACTCCCTCACCCCTTCTCTCCCTCCCTC
>NC_092717.1:249384621-249387121 GCF_047496885.1 Scyliorhinus torazame
CTCCCCTCCTTCTCTCCCTCCCTCCCTCCCTCCTTCTCTCCCTCCCTCCCTCCCTTATCTCCCTCCCTCCCTCCCTCATTCTCTCCCTCCCTCCCTCCTTCTCTCCCTCCCCCTCCCTCCTTCTCTCCCTCCCTCCCTCCTTCCTTCTCTCCCTCCCTCCCTCCCTCATTCTCTCCCTCCCTCCCTCCTTCTCTCCCTCCCCCCTCCCCTCCATCTCTCCCTCCCTCCCTCCTTCCTTCTCTCCCTCCCTCCTCCCTCCTTCTATCCCTCCCTCCCTCCTTCTCTCCCTCCCTCCCTCCCTCCTTCTCTCCCTCCCTCCCTCGCTCCCTTTCTCTCCCCTCCTTCTCTCCCTCCAACCCTCCCTCCTTCTCTCCCTCCCTCCTTCGCTCCCTCCCTCCCTCCTTCTCTCCCTCCCTCCCTCCCTCCTCTCCCTCCTTCTCTCCCTCCCTCCTTCTCTCCCTCCCTCCTTCTCTCCCTCCCTCCTTCTCTCCCTCCCTCCTTCTCTCCCTCCCTTCCTTCCTCCCTCCCTCCCTCCCTCCTTCTCTCACTCCCTCCCTCCTTCTCTCCCTCCCTCCCTACCTCTCTCCCTCCCTCCCTCCTTTTCTCCCTCCCTCCCTCCTTCTCTCCCTCCCTCCCTCACTCCTTCTCTCCCTCCTCCCTCCTTCTCTCCCTCCCTCCCTCCCTCCTTCTCTCCCTCCCTCCCTCCCTCCTTCTCTCCCTCCCTCCCTCACTCCTTCTCTCCCTTCCTCCCTCCTTCTCTCCCTCCTTCTCTCCCTCCCTCCTTCTCTCCCGCCCTCCCTCCTTCTCTCCCTCCCTCCCTCCCTACTTCTCTCCCTCCCGCCCCTCCCTCCTTCTCTCCCTCCCTCCCTCCCTCCTTCTCTACCTCCCTCCCTCCCTCCTTCCCTCCCTCCCTCCTTCTCTCCCTCCCTCCCTCCTCTCTCTCCCTCCCTCCCTCCTTCTCTCCCTCCCTCCCTCCCTCTTTCTCTCCCTCCCTCCCTCCCTCCTTCTCTCCCTCCCTCCCTCCTTCTCTCCCTCCCTCCCTCCTTCTCTCCCTCCTTCCCTTCTCTCCCTCCCTCCCTCTTCCCTCCCTCCTTCTCTCTCTCCCTCCCTCCTTCTCTCGCTCCCTCCTTCTCTCCCTCCCTCCCTCCTTCTCTCCCTCCCTCCCTCCTTCTCTCCCTCCCTCCCTCGCTCCTTCTCTCCCTCCCTCCCACTCTCCCTCCCTCCTTCTCTCCCTCCCTCCTCTCTCTCCCTTCTTCTCTCCCTCCCTCCCTCCCACCTCTCCCTCCATCCCACCTCTCCCTCCCTCCTTCCTCCTCCCTCCCTCCCTCCTTCCCTCCCTCCTTCTCTCCCTCCCTCCCTCCTTCTCTCCCTCCCTCCCTCTCTCCCTCCCTCCCTTCCTCCCTCCTCTCCCTCCTTCCCTCCCTCCTTCTCTCCCTCCCTCCCTCCCTCCTCTCCCTCCCTCCCTCCTTCTCTCCCTCCCTCCCTCCTTCTCTCCCTCCCTCCCTCCTTCTCTCCCTCCCTCCCTGCATCCTTTTCTCCTCCCTCCCTGCATCCTTACCTCCCTCCCTCCCTCCTTACCTCCCTCCTTCTCTCCCCCCCTCCTTCCCCCTCTCCTCTCCCTCCCTCCCTCCTTCTCTCCCTCCCTCCCTCCTTCTTTCCCTCCCCTCATCACTCCCTCCCTCCCTCCTTCTCTCCCTCCCTCCCTCCCTCCTTTTCTCCATCCAACCCTCCCTACTTCTCTCTCCCTCCCTCCCTCGCTCCTTCTCTCCCTCCCTCCTTCTCTCCCTCCCTCCTTCTCTCCCTCCCTCCTTCTCTCCCTGACTCCCTCCCTCCTTCTCACCCTCACTCCCTCACCCCTTCTCTCCCTCCCTCCCTCCTTCTCTCCCTCCCTCCCTCCCTCCTTCTCTCCCTCCCTCCTTCTCTCCCTCCCTCCCTCCCACCCTCCTTCTCTCCCTCCCTCCTTCTTTCCCTCCCTCCCTCCCTCTCTCCCTCCTCCCTCCTTCTCTCCCTCCCGCCCTCCCTCCTTCTGTCCCTCACTCCCTCCTTCTCTCCCTCCCTCCCTCCTTCTCTCCCTTCCTCCTCCCTCCTTCTCTCCCTCCGACCTCCTTCTCTCCCTCCCTTTCACCCTCCTTCTCTCCCTCCCTCCTTCTCTCCCTCCCTCCCTCCCTCCTTCTCTCCCTCCCTTCTTTCCCTGCCTCACTCCCTTCTCTCCCACCCTCCCCTTCTCTCCCTCCCTTCTCTCCCTCCCTTCTCTCCCTCCCCTTTCTCCTCCCTCCCTCCCACCCTCCCGCCCTCCACTCCCTCAGTCCTCTCCCTCCCTCCCTTCCTCCTCTCTCTCCCTCCTCTCCCTCCCTCCCTCCCTCCTTCTCTCCCTCCCTCCCTCCCTCCTTCTCTCCCTCCCTCCTTCTCTCCCTCCCTCCCTCCTTCTCTCCCTCCCTCCCTCCTTCTCTCTCTCCCTCCCTCCCTCCTTCTCCCCCTCCCTCCCTCCCTCCTTCTCTCC
>NC_092717.1:249389621-249399621 GCF_047496885.1 Scyliorhinus torazame
CTCCCTCCCTCCTTCTCTCCCTCCCTCCCTCCCTCCTTCTCTCCCTCCCTTCTTTCCCTGCCTCACTCCCTTCTCTCCCACCCTCCCTTCTCTCCCTCCCTTCTCCCCCTCCCTTCTCTCCCTCCCCTTTCTCCCTCCCTCCCTCCCACCCTCCCGCCCTCCACTCCCTCAGTCCTCTCCCTCCCTCCCTTCCTCCTCTCTCTCCCTCCTCTCCCTCCCTCCCTCCCTCCTTCTCTCCCTCCCTCCCTCCCTCCTTATCTCCCTCCCTCATTCTCTCCCTCCCTCCCTCCTTCTCTCCCTCCCTCCCTCCTTCTCTCCCTCCCTCCCTCCTTCTCCCCCTCCCTCCCTCCCTCCTTCTCTCCCTCCCTCACTCCCTCTCTCCTTCTCTCCCTCCCTCCCTCTCTCCCGCCCTCCCTTCCTCCTTGCCTCCCTCCCTCCTTCCCTCCCTCCCTCCCTCCTTCCCACCCTCCTTCTCTCCCTCCCTACCTCCTTCTCTCCCTCCCTCCCTCCTTCTCTCCCTCCCTCCCTTCTTCTCTCCGTCCCTCCCTCCCTCCTTCTCTCCCTCCCTCACTCCCTCCTTCTCTCCCTCCCTCCCTCCCTCCTTCTCTCCCTCCCTCCCTCCTTCTCTCCCTCCCTCCCTCCTTCTCTCCCTCCCTCCCTCCCTCCTTCTCTCCCCTCCTTCTCTCCCTCCATCTCCCTCCCTCTCTCACTCCCTCCCCCCCCTCCCTCTCTCCCTCCCTCCCCCCCTCCCTTTCTCCCTCCCCCCACCCTCACTCCCTCCCTCCCTCCCTCCCTCTCTCCTCCCTCCCCCCTCCTTCCCTCCCTCCCTCCTTCTCTCCCTCCCACCCCCTCCCTTCCTCCCTCCCTCCCTCCCTCCTTCTCTCTCTCCCTCCCTCCCTCCTTCTCTCCCTCCCTCCCTCCTTCTCTCCCTCCTTCTCTCCCTCCCACTTTCTCTCCCTCCCTCCCTCCCTCCTTCTCTCCCTCCCTCCCTCCTTCCTTCTCTCCCTCCCCTCCCACCCTCCTACTCTCCCTCCCTCCCTCCCTACCTCCTACTCTCCCTCCTTCCCACCCTCCTTGTCTCCCTCCCGACCTCCTCCTCTCCCTCCCTCCCTGCCTCCTTTTCTCCCTCCCTCCCTGCCTCCTTACCTCCCTCCCTCCCTCCTTACCTCCCTCCTTCTCTCCCCCCTCCTTCCCTCCCTCCTCTCCCTCCCTCCCTCCTTCTCTCCCTCCCTCCCTCCTTCTTTCCCTCCCTCCTTCACTCCCTCCCTCCCTCCCTCCTTCTCTCCCTCCCTCCCTCCTTTTCTCCATCCAACCCTCCGTACTTCTCTCTCCCTCCCTCCCTCGCTCCTTCTCTCCCTCCCTCCTTCTCTCCCTCCCTCCTTCTCTCCCTCCCTCCTTCTCTCCCTCCCACCTTCTCTCCCTGACTCCCTCCCTCCTTCTCACCCTCACTCCCTCACTCCTTCTCTCCCTCCCTCCCTCCTTCTCTCCCTCCCTCCCTCCCTCCTTCTCTCCCTCCCTCCTTCTCTCCCTCCCTTCCTCCCACCCTCCTTCTCTCCCTCCCTCCTTCTTTCCCTCCCTCCCTCCCTCTCTCCCTCCCTCCCTCCTTCTCTCCCTCCCGCCCTCCCTCCTTCTGTCCCTCCCTCCCTCCTTCTCTCCCTTCCTCCCTCCTTCTCTCCCTTCCTCCCTCCCTCCTTCTCTCCCTCCGACCTCCTTCTCTCCCTCCCTTTCACCCTCCTTCTCTCCCTCCCTCCTTCTCTCCCTCCCTCCCTCCCTCCTTCTCTCCCTCCCTTCTTTCCCTGCCTCACTCCCTTCTCTCCCTCCCTTCTCTCCCTCCCTTCTCTCCCTCCCCTTTCTCCCTCCCTCCCTCCCACCCTCCCGCCTTCCACTCCCTCAGTCCTCTCCCTCCCTCCCTTCCTCCTCTCTCTCCCTCCTCTCCCTCCCTCCCTCCCTCCTTCTCTCCCTCCCTCCCTCCCTCCTTCTCTCCCTCCCTCCTTCTCTCCCTCCCTCCCTCCTTCTCTCCCTCTCTCCCTCCTTCTCTCCCTCCCTCCCTCCTCCCCCTCCCTCCCTCCCACCTTCTCTCCCTCCCTCCCTCCCTCTCTCCTTCTCTCCCTCCCTCCCTCTCTCCCGCCCTCCCTTCCTCCTTCCCTCCCTCCCTCCTTCCCTCCCTCCCTCCCTCCTTCCCACCCTCCTTCTCTCCCTCCCTACCTCCTTCTCTCCCTCCCTACCTCCTTCTCTCCCTCCCTCCCTCCTTCTCTCCCTCCCTCCCTCCCTCCTTCTCTCCCCTCCTTCTCTCCCTCCATCTCCCTCCCTCTCTCACTCCCTCCCCCCTCCCTCTCTCACTCCCTCCCCCCTCCCTTTCTCCCTCCCCCCACCCACTCTCCCTCCCTCCCTCTCTCCCTCCCTCCCCCCTCCTTCCCTCCCTCGCTCCTTCTCTCCCTCCCTCCCTCCCTCCCCCCTCCCTTCCTCCCTCCCTCCCTCCTTCTCTCTCTCCCTCCCTCCCTCCTTCTCTCCCTCCCTCCCTCCTTCTCTCCCTCCTTCTCTCCCTCCCACTTTCTCTCCCTCCCTCCCTCCCTCCTTCTCTCCCTCCCTCCCTCCTTCCTTCTCTCCCTCCCTCCCACCCTCCTACTCTCCCTCCCTCCCTCCCTACCTCCTACTCTCCCTCCTTCCCGCCCTCCTTGTCTCCCTCCCGACCTCCTTCTCTCCCTCCCTCACTCCTTCTCTCCCTCCCTCCCTCCCTTCCCTCCCTCCCTCCCTCCCTCCTTCTCTCCCTCCCTCCCTCCTTCTCTCACTCACTCCCTGCCTCCTTCTCTCCCTCCCTCCTTCTCTCCCTCCCTCCCTCTCTCCCTCCCTCCCTCTCTCCCTCTCTCCCTCCCTCCCTCTCACCCTCCCTCTCACCCTCCCTCCCTCCCTCCTTCCCTCCCTCCCTACCTCCCTCCTCCTCTCCCTCCCTCCTCCTCCCTCCCTCCCTCCTCCTCTCCCTCCCTCCCTCCCTCCTTCTCTCCCTCCCTCCCTCCCTCCTTCTCTCCCTCCCTCCCTCCTTCCTTCTCTCCCTCCCTCCCTCCCTCCTCTCCCTCCTCTCCCTCCTTCTCTCCCTCCCAACATCTCTCACTCCCACCCTCCCTCCTTGTCTCCCTCCCTCCCTCCTTCTCTCCCTCCCTCCTTCTCTCCCTCCTTCTCTCCCTCCCTCCTTCTCTCCCTCCCTCCCTCCCTCCTTCTCTCCATCCCTCCCTCCCTCCTTCTCTCCCTCCCTCCTTCTCTCCCACCCTCCTTCTCTCCCTCCCTCCCTTCCTCCTTCTCTCCCTCCCTCCTTCACTCCCTCACTCCTTCTCCTCCTCCCTTCTCCCTCCTCTCACTCCCTCCCTCCCTCCTCTCCCTCCGTCCTTCTCTCCCTCCCTCCTCTCCCTGCCTCCTCTCCCTCCCTCCCTCCTTCTCTCCATCCCTCCCTCCCTCCTTCTCTCCCTCCCTCCTTCACTCCCTCCCTCCCTTCTCCTCCTCCCTTCTCCCTCCTCTCACCATCTCCCTCCCTCCACCTCCCTCTCTCTCTCCCTCCCTCTCCCTCCCTCCCCCTCCCTCCCTCTCCCTCCCTCGCACTCCCTCCCTCCCTCCCTCTCCCTCCCTCCCTCTCTCTCCCTCCCCCCCTCTCTCTCCCTCCCTCCCTCTCTCTCCCTCCCTCCCTCTCAACCATCCCTCCCTCTCACTCCCTCCTTCCCTCACTCCCTCTCCTTCCCTCCCTCTCTCCTTCTCTCCCTCCCTCCCTCCCTCCTTCTCTCCCTCCCTTCCTCCCTCCTTCTCTCCCTCCCTCCCTCCCTCCTTCTCTCCCTCCCTCCCTCGCTCCTTCTCTCCCTCCCTTCCTCCCTCTTACCCTCCTTCTCTCCCTCCCTCCCTCTCTCCTTCTCTCCCTCCCTCCCTCCTTCTCTCCCTGCCCCCTCCAGTGTGTGGTTAACAGCCTTTGGGCCCGTACAGCGTGTTCTCCCTCTCCCTCTCCTTCCCTCCATCCCTCTCCCTCCCTCCCTCCCTCCTTCGCTCCCTCCCTCCCTCTCTCCTTCTCTCCCTCTCCTTCCCTCCCTCTCTCTTGCTCCCTCCCTCCCTCCCTCTCCCTCCCTCCCTCCCTCTCCCTCCCTCCCTCTCCCTCCCTCTCTCCCTGCCCCCTCCAGCCTCTCCTGTGTGTGGTTATCAGTCTCTGGGCCGGTACAGCGTGTTCTCCCTCTCTGAAGGACATTGGTTGTTCTTGTTGCCCTTGGCTCTGGTTGGAATGTGCACACAGCCTGGGACAGTTGGCAGGACTGAGAGAGAAAGCAGACTGCAGCTGTCCCGGTTACACACACACAGGGACACACACACCCTCCGTCACCGACTGTCCCGGTTACACACACACAGGGACACACACACCCTCCGTCACCGACTGTCCCGGTTACACACACACAGGGACACACACCCCCTCCGTCACCCACTGTCCCGGTTACACACACACAGGGACACACACCCCCTCCGTCACCCACTGTCCCGGTTACACACACACAGGGACACACACACCCTCCGTCACCCACTGTCCCGGTTACACACACACAGGGACACACACCCCCTCCGTCACCCACTGTCCCGGTTACACACACACAGGGACACACACCCCCTCCGTCACCCACTGTCCCGGTTACACACACACAGGGACACACACACCCTCCGGCACCCACTGTCCCGGTTACACACACACAGGGACACACACACCCTCCGTCACCCACTGTCCCGGTTACACACACACAGGGACACACACACCCTCCGTCACCCACTGTCCCGGTTACACACACACAGGGACACACACACCCTCCGTCACCCACTGTCCCGGTTACACACACACAGGGACACACACACCCTCCGTCACCCACTGGCCCGGTTACACACACACAGGGACACACACACCCTCCGTCACCCACTGTCCCGGTTACACACACACAGGGACACACACACCCTCCGTCACGACTGTCCCGGTTACACACACACAGGGACACACACACCCTCCGTCACACACTGTCCCGGTTACACACACACAGGGACACACACACCCTCCGTCACCGACTGTCCCGGTTACACACACACAGGGACACACACCCTCCGTCACCGACTGTCCCGGTTACACACACACAGGGACACACACACCCTCCGTCACCCACTGTCCCGGTTACACACACACAGGGACACACACACCCTCCGTCACCCACTGTCCCGGTTACACACACACAGGGACACACACCCCCTCCGTCACCGACTGTCCCGGTTACACACACACAGGGACACACACACCCTCCGTCACCGACTGTCCCGGTTACACACACACAGGGACACACACACCCTCCGTCACCCACTGTCCCGGTTACACACACACAGGAACACACACACCCTCCGTCACCCACTGTCCCGGTTACACACACACAGGGACACACACACCCTCCGTCACCCACTGTCCCGGTTACACACACACAGGGACACACACACCCTCCATCACCCACTGTCCCGGTTACACACACACAGGGACACACACACCCTCCGTCACCCACTATCCCGGTTACACACACACAGGAGCACACACACCCTTCGTCACCCACTGTCCCGGTTACACACACACAGGAGCACACGCACCCTCCGTCACCGACTGTCCCGGTTACACACACACCCTCCGTCACCGACTGTCCCGGTTACACACACACAGGAGCACACACACGCTCCGTCACCGACTGTCCCGGTTACACACACACAGGGACACACACACCCTCCGTCACCCACTGTCCCGGTTACACACACACAGGAGCACACACACCCTCCGTCACCGACTGTCCCGGTTACACACAAACAGGGACACACACACCCTCCGTCACGACTGTCCCGGTTACACACACACAGGGACACACATACCCTCCGTCACACACTGTCCCGGTTACACACACACAGGGACACACACACCCTCCGTCACCGACTGTCCCGGTTACACACACACAGGGACACACACACCCTCCGTCACCGACTGTCCCGGATACACACACACAGGGACACACACCCTCCGTCACCCACTGTCCCGGTTACACACACACAGGGACACACACACCCTCCGTCACCCACTGGCCCGGTTACACACACACAGGGATACACACACCCTCCGTCACCGACTGTCCCGGTTACACACACACAGGGACACACACACCCTCCATCACCCACTGTCCCGGTTACACACACACAGGGACACACACCCCCTCCGTCACTCACTGTCCCGGTTACACACACACAGGGACACACACACTCTCCGTCACCGACTGTCCCCGTTACACACACACAGGGACACACACACCCCTCCGTCACTGTCTGTCCTGGTTACACACACACAGGGCCACACACACCCCTCCGTCACCGACTGTCCCGGTTACACACACACAGGGGCACACACACCTTCTGTCACCCACTGTCCCGGTTACACACACACAGGGACACACACACCCTCCGTCACCGACTGTCCCGATTACACACACACAGGGACACACACCCTCCGTCACTGACTGTCCCGGTTACACACACACAGGGATACACACCCTCCGTCACCGACTGTCCCGGTTACACACACACAGGGACACAAACACCCTCCGTCACCGACTGTCCCGGTTACACACACACAGGGACACACACACCCTCCGTCACCCACTGTCCCGGTTACACACACACAGGGACACACACACACCCTCCCTCCATCATCCACTGTCCCGGTTACACACACACACAGGGACACACCCCTCCCTCCGTCACTCACTGTCCCGGTTACACACACACACAGGGACACACACACCCCCTCCCTCCGTCACCCACTGTCCCGGTTACACACACACAGGGACACACCCCTCCCCCCGTCACCCACTGTCCCGGTTACACTCACACAGGGACACACACACCCCTCCGTCACCCACTGTCCCGGTTACACACACACAGGGACACACACACCCCCCGTCACCCAATGTCGCGGTTACACACACACAGGGACACACACACCTCCGTCACCCACTGTCCCGGTTACACGCACACAGGGACACACCCCTCCCTATGTCACCCACTGTCCTGGTTACACACACACAGGGAAACACACACCCCCCGTCACCCACTGTCCCGGTTACACACACACAGGGACACACACACCCTCCGTCACCGACTGTCCCGGTTACACACACTCAGGGACACACACACCCTCCGTCACCGACTGTCCCGGTTACACACACACAGGGACACACACACCCCTCCGTCACTGACTGTCCCCGTTACACACACACAGGGCCACACACACCCCTCCGTCACCGACTGTCCCCGTTACACACACACAGGGACACACACACCCCTCCGTCACCCACTGTCCCCGTTACACACACACAGGGCCACACACACCCCTCCGTCACCGACTGTCCCGGTTACACACACACAGGGGCACACACACCCTCCGTCACCCACTGTCCCGGTTACACACACACAGGGACACACACACCCTCCGTCACCGACTGTCCCCGTTACACACACACAGGGACACACACACCCCTCCGTCACTGACTGTCTCGGTTACACACACACAGGGGCACACACACCGTCCGTCACCCACTGTACCGGTTACACACACACAGGGACACACACACCCCCTCCATCACCCACTGTCCCGGTTACACACAAACAGGGACACACACACCCCCTCCGTCACCCACTGTCCCGGTTACACACACACAGGAGCACACACATGTAGTGGGCAGTGGGTAATGGGCAGTGGGCAGTGGGTAATGGGCAGTGGGTAATGGGCAATGGGCAGTGGGTAGTGGGCAGTGGGCAGTGGGCAGTGGGTAATCGGCAGTGGGTAATGGGCAATGGGCATTGGGTAATGGGCAGTGGGCAATGGGCAGTGGGTAGTGGGCAGTGGGTAGTGGGTAATGGGCAGTGGGTAATGGGCAGTGGGTTATGGGCAGTGGGTTATGGGCAGTGGGTTATGGGCAGTGGGTTATGGGCAGTGGGTTATGGGCAGTGGGTTATGGGCAGTGGGTTATGGGCAGTGGGTTATGGGCAGTGGGTTATGGGCAGTGGGTTATGGGCAGTGGGTTATGGGCAGTGGGGAATGGGCAGTGGGGAATGGGCAGTGGGCAGTGGGTCATGGGTAGTGGGTCATGGGTAGTGGGTCATGGGTAGTGGGTAGTGGACAGTGGGTAGTGGGTAATGGGCAGTGGGTAATGGGCAGTGGGCAGTGGGTCATTGGTAGTGGGTCATGGGCAGTGGGTCATGAGCAGTGGGTAGTGGGTAGAGGGCAGTGGGGTATGGGCAGTGGGGTATGGGCAGTGGGGTATGGGCAGTGGGTAATGGGCAGTGGGTAATGGGCAGTGGGCAGCGGTTAATGGGCAGCGGGTAATGGGCAGTGGGTAATGGGCAGTGGGGTATGGGCAGTGGGTCATGGGCAGTGGGTAATGGGCAGTGGGCAGTGGGTAATGGGCAGTACGGAATGGGCAGTGGGCAGTGGGTCATGGGTAGTGGGTCATGGGTAGTGGGTCATGGGTAGTGGGTAATGGGCAGTGGGTCATGGGTAGTGGGTCATGGGTAGTGGGTAGTGGACAGTGGGTAGTGGGTAATGGGCAGTAGGGAATGGGCAGTGGGCAGTGGGTCATGGGCAGTGGGTCATGGGTAGTGGGTAATGGGCAGTGGGTCATGGGTAGTGGGTCATGGGTAGTGGGTAGTGGACAGTGGGTAGTGGACAGTGGGTAGTGGGTAATGGGCAGTGGGTAATGGGCAGTGGGTCATGAGCAGTGGGTAGTGGGTAGAGGGCAGTGGGGTATGGGCAGTGTGTAATGGGCAGTGGGTAATGGGCAGTGGGCAGTGGGTAATGGGCAGTGGATAATGGGCAGTGGGTCATGGGCAGTAGGCAGTGGGTAATGGGCAGTGGGTAATGGGAAGTGGGCAGTGGGTAATGGGCAGTGGGTAGTGGGCAGTGGGCAGTGGGTAGTGGGCAGTGGGTAGTGGGCAGTGGGTAATCGGCAGTGGGCAGTGGGTCATGGGCAGTGAGTAGTGGGCAGTGGGTAATGGGCAGTGGGCAGTTTGTAATGGGCAGTGGGTAATGGGCAGTGGGTAATAGGCAGTGGGCAGTGGGTAGTGGGTAATGGGCAGTGGGTAATGGGCAGTGGGCTGTGGGTAGTGGGCAGTGAGTAATGGGCAGTGGGCAGCGGGTAATGGGCAGTGGGCAGTGGGCAGTGTGTAGTGGTTAGTGGGCAGTGGGCAATGGGTAGTGGGCTGTGGGCAGTGGGCAGTGGGTAGTGGGCAGTGAGTAATGGGCAGTGGGTAGTGGGCAGTGGGCAGTGGGTAATGGGCAGTGGGTAGTGGGCAGTGAGTAGTGGGCAGTGGGTCGTGGGCAGTGGTAATGGGCAGTGGGCAGTGGGTAATGGGCAATGGGTAGTGGGCAGTGGGCAGTGAGTAGTGGGCAGTGGGCAATGGGTAGTGGGTAGTGGGCAGTGGGTAGTGGGCAGTGGTCAGTGGGTAGTGGGCAGTGGGCAGCGGGTAATGGGCAGTGGGTAGTGGGCAGTGAGTAGTGGGCAGTGGGCAGTGGGCAGTGGGTAGTGGGCAGTGGGTAGTGGGCAGTGGGCAGTGGGTAATGGGCAGTGGGTAATGGGCAGTGGGTAGTGGGCAGTGGGTAATGGGCAGTGGGCAGTGGGTAATGGGCAGTGAGTAGTGGGCAGCGGGTTATGGGCAGTGGGCAGCGGGTAATGGGCAGTGGGCAGCGGGTAATG
This sequence comes from Scyliorhinus torazame, assembly GCF_047496885.1. Taxonomy (NCBI): domain Eukaryota; kingdom Metazoa; phylum Chordata; class Chondrichthyes; order Carcharhiniformes; family Scyliorhinidae; genus Scyliorhinus; species Scyliorhinus torazame. The sequence goes on from NC_092717.1 coordinate 249,399,398, forward strand.
GGCAGTGGGCAGCGGGTAATGGGCAGCGGGTAATGGGCAGTGGGCAGTAAGTAGTGGGCAGTGGGTAATGGGCAGTGGGTAGTGGGCAGTGGGTAGTGGGCAGTGGGTAATGGGCAGTGGGTAATTGGCAGTGGGTAATGGGCAGTGGGCAGTGGGCACACAGGCTGAAGGGTGTCAGCTGACATATTTGTATTGAAATAAAACAATAACTTGCAATTATATAG